>NC_036845.1:744315-809143 GCF_002910315.2 Salvelinus sp. IW2-2015
GAGAGAGAGAGAGGAATGACAGTATTGAAGGATTGATCAAGGGATGGAGCGAGAGCAGAGAGAGGAATGACATATGAGATGATCAAGGGATGGAGCGAGAGAAGAGAGGGAATGACAATATGAAGATGATCAAGAGGATGGAGACTATGAGAGGAGAGAGAGAGAGGAATGACAGTATGAGATGATCAAGGGATGGAGCGGAGAGAGAGAGAGGGAATGACAGTATGAGATGATCAAGGGATGGAGCGAAGAGAGAGAGAGGAATGACAGTATGAGATGATCAAGGGATGGAGGCAGAAAAGGAAGAGAGGGGAATGACAGTATGAGATGATCAAGGATGGAGCGAGAGAGAGAGAGAGGGAATGACAGTATGAAGATGATCAAGGGATGAGCGAGAGGAGAGAGAGGAATGACAGATATGAGATGATCAAGGGATGGAGCGACGAGAGAGAGAGAGAGAGGGAATGACAGTATGAGATGATCAAGGATAGGAGCGAGAGAAGAGAGAGAAAATGACAGTATGAGATGATCAAGGGATGGAGCAGAGAGAGAGGAGAGAGAGAGATGGAGCGAGAGAGAGGGAATGACAGTATGAGATGATCAAGGGATGAGGGAGGAGAGAGAGAGAGGGAATGACAGTATGAGATGATCAAGGATGGAGCGAGAGAGAGAGAGAGGGAATGACAGTATGAGATGATCAAGGGATGGAGCGAGAGAGAGAGAGAGATGAATGACAGTATGAGATGATCAAGGGATGGAGCGAGAGAGAGAGAGAGGGAATGACAGTATGAGATGATCAAGGGATGGAGCAAGAGAGAGAGAGAGGAAATGACAGTATGAGATGATCAAGGATGGAGCAAGAGAGAGAGAAGGGAATGACAGTATGAGATGATCAAGGGATGGAGCGAGAGAGAGAGAGGAATGACAGTATGAGATGATCAAGGGATGGACGACAGAGAGAGAAGAGAGAAGAAATGACAGTATGAGATGATCAAGGGACATGGAAGCGAGAGAGAGAGAGAGAGAGGGAATGACAGTATGAGATGATCAAGGGATGGAGCGAGAGAGAGAGAGGGAATGACAGAGAGAGAAAGAATAGAAAAAGTGAGAGTTGGCAGGAATGACAGAGACTTGACACAACTTTTGACCTAAGGTATGAAAACATGTATTTGCGCTATACAGTGCACTATCCTGTTAATGAATGTGACCACAATATTTTATTTATTTACTTTATTTAACCAGGAATTTTTATTATTATTTTTTATTTAACTAGGCAAGTCAGTTAAGAACAAATTCTTATTTACAATGACGGCCTACACCGTCCAAACCCGGACGACGCTGGGCCAATTGTGCGCCGCCCTATGGGACTTCCAATCCTGGCCGGGTGTGATCCAGCCTGGAAAGAGGTGGTGATACTACATTTGTCAGCCACAATCTCCCAAATTTCACACTCTGAGGTGTGAGGTGTACACTCCGAGGTGTACACCTGGTACAAGCCAGCAGTGCTTCTATTGCTCTCGTCAACGAGGCTGTGCAGAACCATTAAACAGCTATATATACTTTCTGAACACCGTGTCAACACTGGGTTCACTTTCTGCTCACTGGGAGCGCTGGAGGGCTAGAGTGTATGTGTTAACACTGGGTTTCTGCTCACTGGGAGCGCTGGAGGGCTAGAGTGTATGTGTATAACACTGGGTTTCTGCTCACTGGGAGCGCTGGAGGGCTAGAGTGTATGTGTTAACACTGGGTTTCTGCTCACTGGGAGCGCTGGAGGGCTAGAGTGTATGTGTGTTGGTGGTCTCTGTACCCCGCTTGAACAATTAGGGCAGAGGGGTCCAAAAGGAAAAGACATGGAAGGAGGTTCTAGGACCCTTCTGACCTAGAACACCACCTCTGGGCCAATGGGGTGAGGGCAACAGAGGTGGGGGGCTTGGGAAGAGGTGCTCCCCTAGAGACAGGAGAGAAAGTGGGGTTGGGAGAGGGGTTGGTGCAGGTGCACGTGGGGGTAAGGGTGAGGGTAGGGGTGAGGTACATAGTTTACATTCATGGATAAGGTTTCTCAACCTCTGCAGTTTAACTGGGATGAGCAATGTACTAATTTTAGAGAGAGAGAGTTGGGGGGGGTTGGTGCGTCTGTTGGTAAGGGTTACAAAATGGGTTGCATTTAAGTTAGAAGGGAGAAAAGGACTCGTAGACAAGACAAAGTAGGAGAGCGTTTCTTATGTCAAATCTATTTATTTCAAAAGCAAACCCAGTGAGACATACATATGATTGTAGGACCATTTAGGCACAATGTGCATTTCCCCAAACAAACATGTAGGTAGAGAAAGTCAAGGTGGTTTTTATTATGACAAATAAAACACATGATGAAAAAAGGGTTTGAATAAGCTAAAAACACCCTCCAAGCTTGAACAAAAGGCTACAGTGTGCAGGTATAAATAAAATATAARCACATATATTTTATATACAGAGCTGTGCTTGTAAAGTGAGTCTATACAATACACTGTCAAATATAAATCTTTATCTTCCATACATACATTAAATCATTCACACATTCTTAAGTAAAAACAGCATTCATTCATGTGGACAATGTGTAGATAATAAATAGATAATATATTATTTCTAGGTATTAAGTGTAAGGCGTCATAATCATTCATAATAGATTAATAGTGACAACCTGCAAGGCGTTTCATGTTGCAGGGATGGCTGTGCCACTTCCTGGAAACAATAAAGTATCTCCTCCCTTAGCAACGGTAGTGACCTACCCATAGCCCCCCCCCCGTGTGATTTAAATTGGCTAAGTAACACTATCAATAAGTAATGGTTAGTACATAGTACAGACAGGATGCTGCACCCCACTGCTGGGTCTTTATCTACAACTACAGTGTGGTTGACATTGTGTTTAATGAACTAGTTCAATAACTAAATGACATATTGGTTTCCTTAACCTGTTAGCAGTCAATGGACAAGTTAAGACAGCAATCCATGCTTTGGATTTGTTTAACCCAGCATTACCCCCTTGTTCTTTGGTAGGTCATCAGAAACTTCTAAAAGCTATAGGTTGGTCATGATGCCAAAAAATGGGGAAGTTGTGGTCTACGTAGTGTTTTCTGGTAAGGTTGCAGGCTTTAGGGCAGGCTTGTAGAGTTCTAGGCACAGTTAGTGAGCATCATTGTTATTGCATTAAGTAAACACTGTGTAGACATACAAGTTAGTCAGTCTTTCAGTCTAGTTTGTCATCAACAACTGACAATATAAACAGGGGTCTCCAACTCAACTCCTAGGTGGCATCAGTGTCTACTGGTTGTAGTTGTTCTAATCAGTGTCTGATTTATACCTGACAACTAAAGCCAGCAACTAAATCTCTCGAGGACTGGAGTTTGATTGCGATCCTGATATAAAACTTTTAAAAAATCCCCAGTAATGTGCTTTTGGGCCTCCCATGTGCTAGGTAGTGCTGCTGTTGCGTTGAGGCAGACATTTCTCCCATGGGCTGTAGGGGAGGGAGAGGATCAGGAAAAGGATCCCCCCCATGATGAGGATGGCCCCAGCGAAGCCCACACAGGCCACGGACCAGGAGAGCTCGTGGTGGAGCGGTATGGAGTGGTCAGATGACAACAGGGCCAGCACTGACTGGTGAAACACCAGTATAGACAGCAGGACCAGTAGACCTGTGGGAGGGAGGGAGGGAAGGTGTGAGGGGAGAGAGAGAGAGAGATATACAAATTGATGGAAAGTGGTGTTGAGGGAAAAACAAACAACATTACAAAATCCATGTACACAAACAACAAAATGTGCAGTTAAAATTGGCAAAAAACACACTTTTCTTTCCACAGGGCTGGGGGGTGAGACAGGGATGCAGCTTAAGCCCGACCCTCTTCAACATATACATCAACAAATTGACGAGAACAGTCTGCAGCCTCACCCTACTAGAATCTGAAGTCAAATGTCTACTGTTTGCTGATGATCTGGTGCTTCTGTCCCCAACCAAATCATGAGAAAACAAAAATATAATTACTTGACACATTGGAAAGAATTTACAAAAAAAACTGTGCAAACTGGAATGCTATTTGGCACTAAACAGAGAGTACACAGTGGCAGAATACCTGACCACTGTTACTGACCCAAAATTAAGGAAATCTTTGACTATGTACAGACTCAGTGAGCATAGCCTTGCTATTGAGAGAGGGCGCCGTAGGCAGACCTGGCTCTGAAGAGAAGACAGACTATGTGCACACTGCCCACAAAATGAGGTGGAAACTGAGCTGCACTTCCTGACCTGCCAAATGTATGACAATTTTAGAGACACATGTTTCCCTCAGATTACACAGACCCACAAAAAAATTGAAAAACAAATGCAATTTTGATAAACTCCCATATCTATTGCATGAAATACCACAGTGAGCCATCACAGCAGCAAGATTTGTGAACTGTTGCCACAAGAAAAGGGCAACCAGTGAAGAACAAACACTATTGTAAATACAACCTATATTTATGTGTATTCATTTTCCATTTTGCACATAATTACAATACTGTACAGTCGTGGCCAAAAGTTGAGAATGACACAAATATTAATTTTCACAAGGTCTGCTGCCTCAGTTTGTATGATGGCAATTTGCATATACTCCAGAATGTTATGAAGAGTGATCAGATGAATTGCAATTAATTGCAAAGTCCCTCTTTGCCATGCAAATGAACTGAATCCCCCAAAAACATTTCCACTGCATTTCAGCCCTGCCACAAAAAGGACCAGCTGACATCATCTCAGTGATTCTCTGGTTAACACAAGTGTGAGTGTTGACGAGGACAAGGCTGGAGATCACTCTGTCATGCTGATTGAGTTCGAATAACAGACTGGAAGTTTCAAAAGGAGGGTGGTGCTTGGAATCATTGTTCTTCCTCTGTCAAACATGGTTACCTGCAAGGAAACACTTGCCGTCATCATTGCTTTGCACAAAAAGGGCTTCACAGGCAAGGATATTGCTGCCAGTAAGATTGCACCTAAATCAACCATTTATCGGATCATCAAGAACTTCAAGGAGAGCGGTTCAATTGTTGTGAAGAAGGCTTCAGGGCGCCCAAGAAAGTCCAGCAAGCGCCAGGACCGTCTCCTAAAGTTGATTCAGCTGCGGGATTGGGGCACCATCAGTACAGAACTTGCTCAGGAATGGCAGCAGGCAGGTGTGAGTGCATCTGCATGCACAGTGAGGCGAAGACTTTTGGAGGATGGCCTGGTGTCAAGAAGGGCAGCAAAGAAGCCACTTCTCTCCTGGAAAAACATCAGGGACAGACTGATATTCTGCAAAAAGTACAGGGATTGGACTGCTGAGGACTGGGGTAAAATCATTTTCTCTGATGAATCCCTTTTCCGATTGTTTGGGGCATCCGGAAAAAAGCTTGTCCGGAGAAGACAAGGTGAGTGCCTCCATCAGTCCTGTGTCATGCCAACAGTAAAGCATTATGAGACCATTCATGTGTGGGGTTGCTTCTCAGCCAAGGGAGTGGGCTCACTCACAATTTTGCCTAAGAACACAGTCATGAATAAAGAATGGTACCAACACATCCTCCAAGAGCAACTTCTCCCAACCATCCAGGAACAGTTTGGTGACGAACAATGCCTTTTCCAGCATGATGGAGCACCTTGCCATAAGGCAAAAGTGATAACTAAGTGGCTCGGGGAACAAAACATCGATATTTTGGGTCCATGGCCAGGAAACTCCCCAGACCTTAATCCCATTGAGAACTTGTGGTCAATCCTCAAGAGGCGGGTGGACAAACAAAAACCCACAAATTCTGACAAACTCCAAGCATTGATTATGCAAGAATGGGCTGCCATCAGTCAGGATGTGGCCCAGAAGTTAATTGACAGCATGCCAGGGCGGATTGCAGAGGTCTTGAAAAAGGGTCAAAACTGCAAATATTGACTCTTTGCATCAACCTCATGTAATTGTCAATAAAAGCCTTTGACACTTGTGAAATGCTTGTAATGATACTTCAGTATTCCATAGTAACATCTGACAAAAATATCTAAAGACACTGAGGCAGCAGACTTTGTGAAAATTTATATTTGTGTCATTCTCAAGACTTTTGGCCACGACTGTATATAGACATAATATGACATTTGAAATGTCTTTATTCTGTTGGAACTTTTGCGAGTGTAATGTTTACTGTACATTTTTGATTGTTTATTTCCCTACAGGGATGTCTAAGTCTACACCCAGAATAGTGGATGCTCTCTTTGTAATCTATTTCCCCTTACCTGATAGGATGAAGCAGAAGGAGGCGGGCTTGAGGAAGAAGGGCACTCCTTTACTGAGGGACATGGTGATACAGATAGCTCCCATCACCATCATAGACAGAGCTATCATTGCTAGGATAGCAGCCGCTATGTTCAGGTCTGGGAGAGAGAGGCAGGGGAGAAGGGGAGGTGAAAGAGACCGAATGAGAGGAGGAGGAGAGAGGGATGGAGAGGAAGTGAATAGAGGGAGAAGTGGTTCGAGAAAGAGTGAAGAGGTGTTGGAGAGGAAGAGGGGAGAATGAGGGAGGGGGGGCAGAGTTACACCTCAGTGAGTATTGTGCATCTGAGAGTGACGCCACAGGGGATAAATACAGTACTGTGAGAAAGAGAGAGAGGGGAGAAAGAGAGGGAGAGAGGAAGAGGGAGAGAAGGAGGAGGAGGCGGAGGCGAGACTTAAGATGCTGACTTACTCTTGTGGGTCGTCTTCTTAAATATGACTGCGTTGTCTCCATTGGTGAAGAATTTGAAGTAAGTGCAGTTGGATTCTGAGAAGAGAAACAGAGAGGGAACATCACACACACAGTATATTGCTGGTCCCTGTGCATCCATCCCCTCTGTCCTCCTAGGCATGAAGGGACACATTTTTATTGTTGTGAGCGGGAGCACCATGAAAAAACACTGCTCACTGCTCTAGCACAGTCCCACATCCAGCGCACATCCACAGCACATATGGTGCCACGAGAGAGGTGAGAGAGAGGGGGGATGGAAGAGGGAGAAGGACAGATATAAAGAGGGGCAGGGGAGGGGAAGGAGAGAAAGCAAGACATTTGTAGAGGAAGAGAGAGAAGGAGAGAGCGAGAGAGCGCAGAGAGCATGAGAAAGAGGGGGAAGGAGAGATAGGGAGTGATAGAGTGGGCAGATGGAGGGAGGTGTGAGAACAAAGAGAAAGAGGGAGACAGATGGAGAGGGAGGTGAACGAGATGAAAGAAGGAAAAGAGAGGATCACAGGGGCTTGGTTAATACTGCATTAGATAGACACTCTTCCTCTCTGTCTTGATATATATATATATTCTCTCGTCTCTGCTGCTGTCCTTCTCTCTCCCTGTCTTTTATATATATATATTCTCTTATCCTCTGCTGCTCTCTCTCTGTCTTTATATAATATATTCTCTCGTCCTCTGCTGCTCTTCCTCTCCCCTGTCTTTATATATATTCTCTCGTCCTGTCTGCTGCTCGTCCTCTCTCTCCTGCTTTTATATATATATATATTCTCTTATCCTCTGCTGCTCTCTCTGTCTTTATATATATATATTCTCTCGTCCTCTGCTGCTCTTCCTCTCCCTGTCTTATTTATAAATTCTCTTACCCTGCTGTCTTCTCTGTCTTTATATATATATATATTCTCTTTCCTCTGCTGCTCTCTCTCTGTCTTTATATATATATATATTCTCTCGTCCTCTGCGCTGCTCTTCTCTCTCCCTGTCTTTATATTATATACTATTCTCTCTCCTCTGCTTGCCTCTTCCTCTCCTGTCTTATATATATATATTCTCTCGTCCTCTGCTGCTCTTCCTCTCCCTGTCTTTATAATATTCTCTTGTCCTCTGCCCTGCTCTTCCTCGATCCCCCTGTTCTAGTAGTCACCCCTGCATACTCTGTGTGGTCAGAGACGGCAGAGGGACCCACAAACACACACACACGGTTAGTTTTACTATCCATGTGGAGACCAAACAACTGATTCCCATTCAAAATCCTATTTTCCCTAACCCCAAACCTTAACCCAAACCCTAACCCTAAACCTTAGCCTAAAATAGAATGTTTCCCTTGTTTGACTCATGGTCACCACAAGTATAGTAAAACCAAACACACACAAGTACAAACACATACAGCAGACTCTCCTATCAACCTTAATGCTATTCTGTCTGCCAACAACTGGTGCGTTACAGGAAACCTGTATATTATGACCACAGATTATTAGTCAGATCTACCTCCTCAAGCCTCTCGCACCTGTCTACCTGCCTTCCTGTCCACCGGTCCCACCTGTCCTTCTGCCCTCCTGTCCACTAGTCCACCTCTGAGTGGCTTAGTCAGTTAGTCAGAGGTTATGGTAATGTACAGTAGCAGTGAGTGATGTATGATGTATTAGTTGGTCTGGGCACTGACATACA
Source organism: Salvelinus sp. IW2-2015 (assembly GCF_002910315.2). Classification (NCBI taxonomy): domain Eukaryota; kingdom Metazoa; phylum Chordata; class Actinopteri; order Salmoniformes; family Salmonidae; genus Salvelinus; species Salvelinus sp. IW2-2015. Next base: position 752,722 of record NC_036845.1, read on the forward strand.
GTGACAGGAGAATGACTGTGATGTTGTTTCCCAGGGACAGGTGCCAGGGGCATGTAAACATGAATGTGAAATAGAGAAGCACAGATGGAGAAACAGTGTTTTTCTCCAAACATGAGAAGTCCACACACACACACACACACAGCAGAGCCTGTCTGTCAGGCGCTGTGGGCCAACAAGTGTTTTGACGCAAGGAGACGAGGAAGTGTCAGAATAGATACGACTCTACTCCAACACACAGACCGCATCGTAAACACAGATGTTTATCTGATAGACAAGACACACAAGGTGAGTCAGACATAGATGTTTATCGACTAGACATCCAAGGTGAATCAGCCTCTAAAATACCGGAGGCTGATAAACAATGCACCAGATGGATATAGCGTGAATCCACATTGTAATAGAAATGAACATTCATAGGATTCATCCATCCTAATAAAACAAGCTAAATCAAGACTGCAAAATGAAATACAACATTTTATATTTATACAATGTAAAATATGTATACATCCTATTCAAAAACAATACATACATCATTGCTAGTGTATCAAAGCCAACCACTGCTAGCCTGGCTGAATATCAGACTATTCTGGCAGGTAAAGCAGGAATACAGAAGATGACTACCTCATCCTACCGTAGGCCCTGTCTGGCCCCCTCTGTGGACAAGTGCTTTAATACCTGCATTCATCCACCACTGGACGATCCCTACAGACAGAAACGGGTCATTCCACAGATAAGAGACTTACATGGGGGAACGTAACAGTACAGGATGGAGGAAGTTGCTGAAAATCATAATTAATTAGCTTTTTTTCCTGAAATTTAAAGAATAAAATGTTTAATATAATGAGGTATCCTGCAATCAAAATATATTTCTGACTGATCATTCAATAAATTAACATTCTAAAACTGAAAGAAATTTAAATTAAATAATAATCCATTGAAGTATTCCAAAAGACGAAGCTCCATCATGCAGTAAAAGGGAAGCATCTGTCTTATATAAACACACTGAAAGGGTTGGATGTTTACAAGGATACTGGAAACATCCTTTTCTGACTCACCAACGATAATAAAAATCTGATGCCTATAGCTAGATAACTAACAGACAGACCAGTAGCCACATTCAGATTTGTCAAATTCARACTGGCTCCATTTCAAAGCAGTATTCCTTTAAGGACTCAATTTGCACATTATCTGTAGGATGACCCAGATAAACACCCAGCAAAGCTGGCATACACGCCTCCTATTCACACACGTTTGCATAAGCACACGCACACACACACAAACACACAAGTGCATGCACACGCATACATACAATATACACATGCATACACACACCCACATATTGAYGCTGCATTGATGCAAATTCCTGGGAGACATCCAACACACTGCTTCCATCTATCCTATGTTTACAGATCATTGCTGAGGAAGGGGAGGAAGCCCTAACTAACACACACAGCACTGCAGTGCAATCAGGGGTCGGTCATGAAATCGGTGCCCCAGTTGACTACATCTTTAACTCCATTTCTGCGGTTGTGATTTGAGGGAGTCCAGCTACGACCGGAAGAGGCTTTTCGTAGCAGGTTAGGAGAACATTTTAGCTAACCTTAACCCTTTTCCTAACCTTAACCTAAGTCTCCTAACCTGCCACATTAACTATCCTAAACTGCTGCGCAAATTCTCCTAACCTGCTCCGAAAAAATCCCTTCCGGTCATAGCTTTACTCCCTCTAGTCAGAACCCATTTTTACAGTGTTGTCATCAAAATGAGACCCTAAGGATATTACCTAGCCGGTCCCTCAAATCAACTCATGGCCTGCCCTAATGCAACAGACAGACAGACTCCTCACCTCCGGGCAGGTCGGCGGGGCCGCAGCTCTCTCTCTCGGGGTCGATGTCGTCCACCCACAGGGTGCGGGTACACCCCTTCCACAGGCCGTAGTGGGCTGTCTGACACGTCTGGTTGTTACTCCAGGTCTTGGGTGTGGCCAGCTCCACCCAGAACTCTGTCCCCACCCCCAGCACTGTCAGGGTCACRCCCACAATGGCCACAAAGAACGCCAGCTTGATCTTCCCCTCCTGGCTGTCACTCATCCTAGGGGTCCGCCTYGTASCACGCCCMMCTCCCTTCMCCCCTGCCAKGCCGGCCAKGCCCCCATGGGGCCCTGCTCCTACCACCCCCATACGGCCATCCTCCTCCGGCTGGACAATGTAGTTGGCCCACATGGTGACCTCTACCAGAGGCCGAGAGGCCGGATGGAGAGAGGAAGGGAGGGAAAGAGGGAAGAGGACGGGAAAGAGGGTGAAGAGAGAGAAGCAGGGAAATAATTGAAGGGAGGTGAACCCCAAAAAGAAGAAAGGAAGGTTGAAGACAGGAGGAAGGTAGAGACACAGATAACAGCAGTTCAGAGGTGGATGTGGGGATGAAGAATGGAGAACGTAGAGAACGGGAGGAGGAAAGGGGAGAGAGAGAGATGAATGGTTCAGTATGGGAGTAGAAAAGATGGGAGAAAGGGAGTGATGGAGAGAATGATGGAGGAGGAGAGGACAGGGTGACGAGGAAGGATGGCGTCTAATTTTACTGGAACACCTCCTGAATAAAAACAAGGACAGAAGAAAAAAAACAGTTAACAACGACAACACCCTCTTTGTCCCCATCCATAACAAGAGAGAAGATGACTCCCTAAAAAGGGGGATCAAGTTCAGGTGGGAAAAAACACTTGACTGGGCCAACACTGATCTCTCTGTGGATAAAACTTCCAGTCTGCCAGGAGTAGAGATCCTTTGTTGCTGCCCTATGCAGCAGAGTACAAGCCACATACAGCAGGTAGCCTAGTGGTTAGAGCGTTGGGACAGTAACTGTAAAGGTCGCTAGTTTGGATCCCTGCAGTGACAAGGTGAAAAAAAATATGTTAATGTAGCTTTGAGCAAGGCAATATCCCAACTCCCCTGTTAATGTGCCTTAACAATGGCTGGCTGTGATCCCACTCTCTGAAGGTGTCTCAGGGGGAGTTGGGATATGTAAAAACACACATTTCCAATTCATACATGTGTGAAATAATACAAATACAAGCACCCACCAAATAATTTCTTCTTATTAAAGAACTGCCTGGATTGGACATTTTTTGTTGCTGTCCTATACGCCAGAGAGAGTATGAGCCAGATACAAGCTATTAGAGTGGACTGCTGTCAGAGTCAAGGTGAGTGTCAAATCCTCTATTAGGAACTGTGCTGGCTCTGGACCAGTCAGCCATAAGGATAGGCTATTGTTTTCGCCTACCAATATCCCAGCCAGGTATCCCTGGGTCAGCCCCTACAGATCCTCCTCGCAGGTTGCTATTAGTACTCTGGCAAACCTCTTCAAGGTTATGAGCATTTGTCACAAATTAAGTGGGAAACTGTCACCAAATGACCCCAAAATGAGCGTTATTTTGAACAGGACAGTACCTGTGTGTTTGTTTCTCCGTCCTGGTCCACCCAGGTCATAGGCAAGGTCAAGGATAGCAGGGTTCGGTACACGAATCGGGTTCTCGGTAGGTCCAGGTCCAAACGCCAACAGGTAAGTCCAAAACAGTCCAGCTCATACACGGTAAATCCAGCCAATATCTATTGTCTCTTTCTCTACGGTTCATAGATCCTTCCAGCCCTCTCTTCCGCTTCCTGGTTTTTCTTGACCCTTTATCTGTGTGTCGGCTCCACCTTCTGAGGGTTCCCCTTGCTTCTGGGACTTGTAGTTTTGGCAGTCGGCCATGTTGTGATCTGTAGTTCTGATCTGGGTGGCCATTTTAATGATCGGGCAGAGCCCGTTTATTAGTTCTGCTCTCACATATCTGCCATTTATCACTCGACCCCCTTCTTTGCCACACATCTCCCCCCCTAGATCCGACCCCCTAGGTCGGGCTACCGCAGCAAAATATGCATGCATGCGGGATAACCCATCCACATTTCCCATTTCCTTYCCTGCTTTGTGTTTCAAGTCAAAGTGAAACGGTTGGAGACTCAAAAACCACCGCATCACCCGAGCGTTCTTCTCTTTAGCCCTATGCATCCAGGTGAGTGGGGCATGGTCACTGATGAGGGTGAAGTGGCGCCCCAGCAGGTAGTATTTCAGGCTTTCTAGAGCCCACTTTACTGCCAGCACCTCTTTCTCAACGACTGCGTAGTTGGTTTCCCGTGGTTCCAGCTTCCTGCTTAAAAACAGGATGGGGTGTTCCACCCCTTCTACCTCTTGGGATAGCACTGCTCCCAAGCCGACCTCTGAGGCATCCGTCTGAACCACAAACTCTTTCTCAAAGTCTGGTACCACCAGCACTGGATTACAGCAGAGAGCCTCCTGTAATGTHCTAAATGCTTTGGTGGCCCTTTCATCCCATTTGACCATGTTTGGCCCTCTGGCTCTAGTCATGTCGGTGAGTGGGGCGGCCACTGTGGCATAACTTGGGATGAACTTCCGGTAGTAACCGGTCAGCCCTAGGAAGGCTCGAACCTGCTTCTTATTTAGTGGTTTCAGCCATTCTCTAATTGCCTCCACCTTCTTACGTTGGGGTTTGATTAACCCTCTTCCCACGGTGTATCCCAGATACTCTGTTTCCCCTAACCCCACATAACACTTGGCAGGGTTCGCCGTGAGCCCTGCCTTTCTAAGGGCGTCTAACACCGCCTGTACCCGGGGTAAGTGGGATTCCCAATCAGGGCTGTAGATCCCCACGTCATCTAAATAAGCTGTGGCATATGCCTGGTGCGGTTTTAGGACCTTGTTCATGAGCCGGTGAAAGGTGGCTGGGGCCCCGTGTAAGCCGAATGGCATGACGGTGTATTGAAACAAACCGTCAGGGGTTGCAAAGGCTGTCTTTTCTTTGGCCCTGGGAGTCAGAGGAATTTGCCAGTACCCTTTTGTCAGGTCCAGGGTCGTAATGTACCGAGCTTTACCAATTTCTCCAGTAGTTCGTCTACTCGGGGCATGGGGTAGGCATCAAACTTGGAGATTTAATTTACCTTCCGAAAGTCGTTACAGAACCGCAAAGACCCATCGGTCTTGGAGACCATCACAGTTGGGCTAGACCACTCACTATGTGACTCCTCGATCACTCCAGCTGTCAACATTTTCTCTGTCTCTGCTCTAATCGCGGCCTGTCGAGCCTCGGGTACCCGATATGGCCTCATGCTCACTTTTCTCCCTGGTAGGGAAACGATATCATGAGCCGTAACCTCAGTTCGGCCGGGTACCTCTGAAAACACATCTCTGTTTTTCTGGATCAGGGTCTTTACTTCCTGTACTTGTGCTGGGGACAGAGTAGGTGAAATATTTACTTTGGCTGTCTCCTGAGTGTGTGTAGGGTATGTGACCATTAGTGTTTCTCTCTCTCTCTCCATGCTTTTAACAGGTTTATGTGATAGATCTGTTCCTGTGGCCGTCGACCTGGCTGTCGGATCCGATAATTAACTTCTCCTATTCTCTCCAGTACTTCATATGGTCCTTTCCATGTGGCTAGTAGTTTGCACTCTACCGTGGGGATCAGCACTAACACCTTATCTCCCGGTTGAAATTCCCTCAGGGTAGCCTGCCGGTTATAAGTGTGCCGCTGGTGCTCTTGTGCTTGTCTCAAGTCCTCTCGGACGATGGGCATGACTGTGGCTATCCTGTCTTGCATTGCCGTGACGTGCTCTATGACACTAGTATACGGGATTAATTGGTGCTCCCAGGTTTCCCGGGCGATGTCTAAGATTCCCCGGGAGTGCCTCCCATATACCAGCTCAAAGGGAGAAAACCCCAGCGAGGCTTGAGGAACCTCTCTAATGGCAATCATCAGATACGGCAACATGCAATCCTATTGAATTGCCTTATATTTATGGATATGCATGCACTGCATACGCCTTCCACTAGATGTCAACAGGCAGTGGAAGGTGGAATGGGGTGTCTAGCTTGATCTGAAGTCGAACAAGAGCTCTTGGAATGACGTGTCCAGAATTTCCTTTCTCTACCTAGGCGCGGGAAGCACCTCCCTATTGTCTTATGATAAGCGTTCGGTATACACGGCTAATATCTCCGGCTTTGTTTTTATTTGATACATATTAGAAAAACATCATAAAGTAGGTTTTTTCAACCGAGTTTCATCAGTTTATTCAACGTTTAATGGGACTTTTGGAGTTTTCCGTTCTCTGCGGTTCGAAAAGAATTGGAACGTTCATCAACACTTGGCTAGCCTTGTGGAGCGAATTCGGACAGGAGAGAAGCACATTCTAAAACCAAACAAAGCGATTTTAGTTCTGGGACCTAGGACTCCTTGTAAAGATTTCTGATGAGCTCAGCAAAAGTAAGAACAATTTATGATGTTATTCGTATTTCTGTGGAAAATGTTTAGGTCCTATTATCCGCCCTTTTTTGCGGGCGGCTGTCTCGCTGTACCGTAAGGCTGTTTGTTATGGTAAGGTTATTTTTTTAAATCTCTAACACGGCGTTGCATTAAGAACTAGTGTAATCTTTCATTGCGTCCACATGTATTTTTTTTGTAAAGTTTATGATGGTTCTTTTGGTCAGATTAGGTGAGTGTCCCAAAATAGCTCCGGACAATTTGGTGAATCGATGCTACATATTTCAACAATGATTACCACGGTTTTGCAGCTTAAATATGCACATTTTCGGAACAAACAGAATGTTTGTAAAATCTGATGTTGATAGTGACTGTCATCTGATTTGAATGTTTGGCTGGGTTTCCAAGGTCAGCTCGGCCCTCTTAAGTTTATTTACTATATCGGGCCTTCTTTGATCATGATACCTGGTCAAACACTCATAATGCATGATCATTTATAGCACACTACCAAATGGTATTTGACTGATAACCAAGCAAGATACGCATTTAGTTATGTTAAATTGGACTCATTGTGGTAACGTTGCACCTAATAATCATCTCACATAAGTAATTGTGAGGTCTTATATTTACGTGATAAATCTCTTGATATATAAATTGGATAACACTCAATTACAGCGTTTCTGGTATTTTGTCATCGCCACACATATATGTTGTGCCACTACATTTATTTATTAGACGCATTGACACAAGATATCACGTGGATGATGTAAATACATGCTGATTATATGATCAGGGATACTGATTCTACTATCGCTCACATATGTTATAAGTCTGTCTGGTCGATATTATGCTTTGTAATGGTAGCTAGCATAGTTAAAACTATTATTTTATACCTTTTCAATATGCATCATTTTTCGATACAATTAATTCATAGAATTGTGTGTAGTCTAACTCAACATCTAGATCGATATGACTGTTATCTGATTGACGTTGTTTACTTGTTAAATGACCATAAGATATATATTCCTCTCTCATTACTAGGTGCGTTTATCTCGTGATAAAGCTACCTATTGCGTGGTTAGGACCAAGGCATTTGTGACATAATGCAGAAGAATACATCTATGGCTAGTTTCTATGTCACCTGGCTCAGTGTGATGGAGTTAGATAAATAGAAACTTACATTACTGATTGTTACTACAGCTAGTACATAATCAACGTAACTAGAGCGATCGGCACGCTCGTTCCGTGCTTAGGAAGCGAAGATAGCTCGGCGTCATTGGTGCGCTCATAAACATCGGTCTTCCACAACACGAGGTAGTAAATTAACACTTGTAAAATTTACATCATAACAGTTTGTCATTTACAGTACAAGTTTTATATGATTTTGTGACTGTGTGGTCATCATCTTCATGTATTCTTAGTGCTAGTTACTAGACGGGTAACTTTGTGTATCAAAAGAGTAGATTGTGCTAGCAAGTAGAGTAATTAATTCGAAGGTATAGCTAGCAGTCCTATTGTTCTCGTTCGTCTAACTGTTAGGTGCTAACTCACTTGTTATTTCCTTGAGCTTCAGCCATAGCTTACTGTCTCAGCTAGCCAACTCTACCTGGTAATCAGACGACATCTGTTCGAACTCATCTACAAATTAGGCTAAGCCGAGAAAACGGTAGAAACTGTGATTAGGTTGTAGTGTCAGCTATGCTTACCTCTAGTTCTTGTCTTTGCTGTCTTTGTATCTAAGATAAATTGTGTAGTTTTAGAAGTAAATTATCGAGGTTGAAGCGCTACGCAACAGCTATTTTCGTCAGCCGGGCAGAGCCAGACCCGTTCATACACTCAAAAGTCCATTACTAACCGATGTCGAATCACATAGCATAAGCTCTAGGACAGCTGAGCAACAACCTTGTGTTTGACGGAAAAAATACGCAAGCATTACGTTAGAAATATGATTATGTCATTATCAACGTGTTATTCGACTAATGAATGTAAGTGCAGTAATGATAGGTAAAGCTAGCAAACGACTACGTGGGTCTTAGTGCATGTCATTCTAGTCGTATCGCTCCATGATATATATTCCTGAATGTAGTCTAGCGAGTTATTATCTATCTCGTAATCGCGATTGCTACCTAGGGGGTAGACGTCTGACCTGCCTCAGTCTCTATGCCGCCGGAGGTTACTGAGAGACACAGCTGACACTTATCATAACTAAGGAGATCGAACATATCGAGTCATGCCACTTGCCATAAGCTGCTAGCTACTCGACCAGCTCAGTCGGCACTCGTACTTACTCTAGATTTTAAGTCGATAAGACTTTATGTTTGCAAGCTAACAGCCTTAACTTACCCTCTGATACACTCATCGGACGACTTGTTGTAGGTTCACTGTCTTCCACCAGTTCGTCCACTTTGGATGTCAGGGTAGCTTCTCGCTAGCTGTATGCCCATGTTTCAGCTAGTTGTCTGCAATATATCTCTTCACTCTTCCTCTTGACAACAGGAGCCAATATCAAACACGCTGTAACTAACGACCTGTCATGTTGGTGCCGCTGCCGTACTTCCGTTAGACTCGTGGCCTATGTGATTGGACTCCGGTTACGCTGCAGGCTACCTCGCTGGGGTTTCTCCTTTGAGCTGGTCTTGGGCAGGCCTCCGGGGAATCTTAGCACTCGACACGTGGAGTAATTGGGGACAAGGAGCTCTAATTACGTCAGCCTCTGGAACGTGCCTCAGATCTGCGTGTCCAACAATAAAGAGAAGAGTTTGTAATCTCAGCCCTACTTCTCTAGCCCTACAGGCTAGCCCACGATCCTCTAGTACAACTTCTGTGCATGACGCCGCAACATGGATTACAACAGTACTGAACATCTTGCTACTGAGAGCCTTCGCTACTGTCGACAACATCCTCAGAGCACCTCGTACGTCTGGCCGAGTGTTCGTCGCCGACTATCGAAGAAGCCTTGGCCATGGTCAGGGGGGTGGCTGGCACTTTGGGAATTCCTCATGCTCTCCCAATGGTACATTCTTCGGGCCTCTCTCGGTCTCGGCCCGCTGTCCCGGCGCTCTCACGCCCCGTCGCCTCTCTCTCAAGCCCCCCTGCACTGTTCTACTCTTCTGTCCTCTCTCGGATCCGTTTTCACCCCCTGTTTATCCCTCTTCGCTCTCCCTCCTCCTCCCCCTCTCCTCTCTCTTGTTTCTTTTTTTTTTTTTTTTTTTTTTTTTTTTGTTTTTTTTTTTCTTTTTTTTTTTTGTTTTTATTGCTTTTCCTGTCCTTCTGCCGCGCTGCGCGCTCACGCTCGCCGCCACCCGCCGGCTCCCGCGGGCCCTCGCCCGGTCGGCTCCGTGGTGGCGGTGTCGGGCGCGGACCCAAGCGGTGGATAAGTGGCCGCAACTGCCGGGTGAGGAAGTGCCATTGAAAACTGGGCACGAGTTACTCAGCGCTTGTTGCAAGCTTAGACACTTCCGATCATTTATCCACCTCACAGGTGTTCCCATGTGTATATGGATGAGTTTTAATCAAGTGCAGCTGGTGATGCAGCGTTGATTCACCAGTATTGTACGCTACTGGATCACTGAGGATGGCATCACTTCTACGAGCAAGATATCTGTGGTGACTATTATACTCGGCATCCCACCGTCTAGGCCCAGGTGAGCATCCAGTCGCCGACACGGCACTACAATCTCTATCCACTACCTACTCTATATTGCCCCTTTCAAATCAGAGAAATGATAAGAATGTAATCAACGAAAATTAGCAATCGAGAGGAGAGAGAAACACTAATGGTCACATACCCTACACACACTCAGGAGCACAGCCAAAGTAAATATTTCACCTACTCGTCCCCAGCACAAGTACAGGAAGTAAAGACCCTGATAGCCGAAAAACAGAGATGATGTGTTTTCAGAGGTCACCGGTCCGAACTGAGGTTACGGCCATGAATATATACGTTTCCCTATACCAGGGAGAAAAGTGAGCATGAGGCATATCGGGTACCCGAGGCTCGACAGGCGCGATTAGAGCAGAGACAGAGAAAATGTTGACAGCTGGAGTGATCGAGGAGTCCACTAGTGAGTGGTCCTAGCCAACTGTGATGGTCTCCAAGACCGATGGGTCTGCGGTTCTGTAACCGACTTTCGGAGGTAAATTATCTCCAATGTTGATGCCTACCCATGCCCGAGTAGACGAACTACTGGAGAATTGGTAAAGCTCGTGTACATTACGACCCTGGACCTGACAAAAGGGTACTGCAAATTCTCTGACTCCCAGGGCAAAGAAAGACAGCCTTTGAACCCCTGAGGTTTTTTTCAATACACGTCATGCATTCGGCTTAACACGGGGCCCAGCCACCTTTCACCGGCTCTGAACAAGGTCCTAAAACCGCACCAGGCATATCGCACAGCTTATTTAGATGACGTGGGGATCTACAGCCCTGATTGGAGATCCCACTTACCCCGGGTACAGGCGGTGTTAGACGCCTTAGAAAGGCAGGGCTCACGGAACCTGCCAAGTGTTATGTGGGTTAGGGGAAACAGAGTATCTGGATACACCGTGGAAGAGGGTTAATCAAACCCCAACGTAAGAAGGTGGAGGCAATTAGAGAATGGCTGAAACCACTAAATAAGAAGCAGGTTCGAGCCTTCCTAGGGCGACCGGTTACTACCGGAAGTTCATCCCAAGTATGCCACAGTGGCGCCCCACTCACCGACATGACTAGAGCCAGAGGGCCAAACATGGTCAAATGGGATGAAAGGGCACCAAAGCATTTAGTACATTACAGGAGGCTCTCTGCTGTATCAAGTGCTGGTGGTACCAGACTTTGAGAAAGAGTTGTGGTTCAGACGGATGCCTCAGAGGTCGGCTTGGGAGCAGTGCTATCCCAAGAGTAGAAGGGGGTGGAACACCCCATTTTTTTAAGCAGGAAGCTGAACACGGGAAACCAACTACGCAGTCGTTGAGAAAGAGGTGTGGCAGTAAAGTGGGCTCTAGAAAGCCTGAAATACTACCTGCTGCGCCACTTCACCCTCATACAGTGACCATGCCCCTCACCTGGATGCATAGGCTAAAGAGAAAAGACGCTCGGGTGATGCGGTGGTTTTTGAGTCTCCAACCGTTTCACTTTGACTTGAAACACAAAACAGGAAAGAAATGGGAAATGTGGATGGGTTATCCCGCAGTGATCCCTCCAAGTTCTCTTCCGGACGCCACTACCGCTATGTATTCCTTTTTCCTTCGCTCGCGGCGGCTACCTCAGCAACCTCTCCCGCACGCCCTCCAGGGGGGTCGGTACTCAGGGGCGGTAGACTCGCCGATAGCCTGACAGACTGTTCAAGGGTCGTCGCTCGAAGCGATAAGAATCGGCCATCTCGTTATTCCTAGTCCTAGCAGTAGCTTTCACACTTGCTCATCATAAAACCTTCGGGTCCTTCCTCGCGCTAACGGGTGCATCAAAACTATGAAATATGTGCTGGCCTCCTCAACCCCTCCTCTGCGGGATTTCCCTTTCATGCATCACCTTTCTGACCGGGCTCTATTCAGTCCCTATCCTGCCAGGCCTTTGGGCTGCGGCTCTCTCCTCTCTCGCTCCCGGGTCGACGGACTCATTGCGAGCTCACAGAAACAGGGCTCGCGCGAGGGCGGAGCGGGAAATGAGGACGGAAAACTCGCTCCTCTGCGGACCCGTGGCAGGGTGCGCGGTCAGCTGCGTGGCTCTCTGACATTCTTCCTCTTTGTGTCTGGCTGCTAGGCGACTTTTCTATCCGACTCTTAAATGTCGACAGCTATCTGCGGCTCTAAGACCTGGGATAGGCTTTCTGTGTGCGGACTCTCTCCTGTGGCTCCGAAAGTTGGGCCTGCGTACTCGCACCCCCGCCTGGGCGCGTCCTCCTCCCCTGGACCTACTTGTCGTCAATCCACTTGTTTGTAAAAGAATGTTCGCTAGCCTGGAAGGGTGTGGATCTCGGCTATGCTAAGTCAAACGCAACGCCTAGGCTATTGCTCACAACTGGGCTCATACTTGTCCTGTTCACTGTGCTAATGACCTACCCGCTCATTTTGTGCGTGCTCCTATTCTTTCAGGAGAAATCGCATCAGTTTTACCGCCTTGATTCTTGCATCGTGCTGCACGGAAACCGCCCGACAGTCATAACCTTGCCCGTAATAGACGCCAGTGTATTCCTCTTCTGCTCATAGCGTTCTTACCACGTAACCATATTTAGCAATCCTGGAGGGAGTCCTGTTACGTCCGTGAGCCTGGCAAGGACCCCCCTACCGTGACTAATCCCTATATGTGCATGTGCGCGTATGATCGTCGTGCTACACGTCCCGTCCGTCGTCACAAGAGAGCGCGAAGTTGCACCCCTTCTCGGAAAATAACCTACACCTCTCGTTCCTCTGATTACAACTACATGAGCAGCTCAGCACTTCTTTCTTTTTCTCTCCAAAAATTTGAACGTGCCGTCTTGGCCAGCTCTCCTGTATCTCTTTCTCAGAATGACCTTCTTGATCCAATCAGTCAGGTCAAGATAGTCATTCAACTGAGACTGCTCTTCTCTGTGTCACGGAGGCGCTCCGCACTGCTATAAGCTCTCTCCTCTCTGTTCTCATCCTTCTAGACCTTCGGCTGCCTTTGATACTGTGACACATCATCCTCCTCTCCACCCTCTCCGAGTTGGGCATCTCCGGGCGCGGCCCACGTTGGATTGCGTCCTACCTGACAGGTCGCTCCTACCAGGTGGCGTGGCGAGAATCTGTCTCCGCACCACGTGCTCTCACCATCTGGTGTCCCCAGGGCTCTGTTCTAGGCCCTCTCCTATTTCGTCTAGCATATTACACCTTGGCTCTGTCATATCCTCACATGTTCTCTCCTATCATTGCTATGCAGACGACACACAATTAATCTTCTCCTTTCCCCCTTCTGATAACCAGGTGGCGAATCGCATTTCTTGCATGTCTGGCAGACATATCAGTGTGGATGACGGATCACCACCTCAAGCTGAACCTCGGCAAGACGGAGCTGCTCTTCCTCCCGGGGAGGACTGCCCGTTCCATGATCTCGCCATCCACGGTTGACAACTCCATTGTGTCCTCCTCCCAGAGTGCAAGAACCTTGGCGTGATCCTGGACAACACCCTGTCGTTCTCCAACTAACATCAAGGCGGTGACCCGTTCCTGTAGGTTCATGCTCTACAACATTCGCAGAGTACGACCCTGCTCACACAGGAAGCGGCGCAGGTCCTAATCCAGGCACTTGTCATCTCCCGTCTGGATACTGCAACTCGCTGTTGGTGGGCTCCCTGCCTGTGCCATTAAACCCTAACAACTCATCCAGAACGCCGCAGCCAGTCTGGTGTCAACCTTCCAAGTTTCTCTAACGTCACCCCGCTCCTCCGCTCTCTCCACTGGCTTCCAGTTGAAGCTCGCATCAGCTACAAAGACCATGGTGCTTGCCTACGGAGCTGTGAGGGGAACGGCACTCCGTACCTTCAGGCTCTGATCAGGCCCTACACCCAAACAAGACACTGCGTTCATCCACCTTGGTCTGCTCGCCTCCCTACTCTGAGGAAGTACAGTTCCCGCTCAGCCCAGTCAAAACTGTTCGCTGCTCTGGCACCCCACTGGTGGAACAAACTCCTCACGACGCCAGGTCAGCGAGTCAATCACCACCTTCCGGAGACACTCTGAAACCCCACCTCTTAGGAATACCTAGGATAGGATAAGGTAATCCTTCTAACCCCCCCCCCCCCCCCCCTTAAAGAGTTAGATGCACTATTTGAAAGTGGTTGTTCCACTGGATTCATAAGGTGAATGCACCAATTTGTAAGTCGCTCTGGTAAAGGACGCGTCTGCTAAATGACTTAAAATTGTAAAATGTAAATGTAAAATCGGAAATGATGGCTGGATTCACAAGATGTTTATCTTTCATTTGCTGTATTGGACTTGTGATTTCATGAAATTATATTATATGATATCCCTGTCGCGTTAGGCTAGGCTATGCTAGTCAGCTTTTTTGATGAGGATGCTCCCGATCCGGATGGGTAGCAATGAAAGGTTAAACAGCTTGGAAAATTCCAGAAAATGATGTCATGGCTTCAGAAGCTTCTGATAGGTTAATTGACATCATTTGAGTCAATTGGAGGTGTACCTGTGGATGTATTTCAAGGCCTACCTTCAAGCTCAGTGCTCTTTTGCTTGACATCATGGGAAAATTCAAAAGAAATCATTCAAGACCTCAGAAAAAGAATTGTAGACCTCCACAAGTCTGGTTCATCCTTGGGAGAAATGTCCAAACGCCGAAGGTACCACGTTCATCTGTACAAACAATAGTACGCAAGTCTAACCACCATGGGACCACGCAGCCGTCATACCGCTCAGGAAGGAGATGCGTTCTGTCTCTCTAAGATGAACGTACTTTGGTGCGTAAAGTGCAAATCAATCCCAGAACAACGCAAAGGACATTGTGAAGATGCTGGAGGAAACAGGTACAAAAGTATCTATATCCACAGTAAACCGAGTCTATATCGACATAACCTGGAAAGGCCGCTCAGCAAGAAGAAGCCACTGCTCCAAAACCACCATAAAAAAGCCAGACTATGGTTTGCAACTGCACATGGGGACAAAGATCGTACTTTTTGGAGAAATGTCTCTGGTCTGATGAAAAAAGGAATAAATGTCAGGAATTGTGAAAAACTAGTTTAAATGTATTTAGCTAAGGTGTATGCAAACTTCCGACTTCAACTGTACACCCGCAGATACCATGAATGTGTTGTGCGTGTGTGTGTCCTGGCTCTCTGTGTAGTTTCTGTTCCAAACACATCTAGGAGGAGATGAGGGAGAGGAGCTTAGTGGTTAAGATTAAACAGAGTGAGTGACAGGACGTCAAGGTGTGTGTGTGTGTGTGTGTGTGAGAGAGGTGATAATGGCCCTGGGTGGCAATTAATGCCAGGCGTTGACAGTGGTGGTGGACAGATTGAGTGTCCCAGGGATAGGTCCCACATCAGGGGACAGGGCGGTGGAGTGAGTCCCAGGGACAGGTCCCAGGTTGGGGCACAGCCAGTCAGACAGCAGGTGAAAAGAAAGAGAAACACTTGATCCTAAGTAGGTTCTCTACTATCAACTGCAATCCTAAATCAACCCATTCCCCTACTCTTTAGGCACATAAGTAAAAATGATGAAAAGTCCTCCTAGCCTATAGGGGGTAAGTTGGTATATTTTGCTTATACATACAATCCACTATCTACACAAGTGCCTGAGGGGTTAGGGACAAGGGTTGAGTTGGGGCAACGGGATAGGATAGGAGACAGCAGTTCAGTTTAAACGTGGAGTTTGTGATTTGCTTTGGATGGAAGCGTCCATTGAGTGACCCTCTAAATGTGATAGAAATGTGGGAGGAGTGGGGATAGGCTGTGTGGCAGTGGAGGCTGGTGGGAGGAGCTATAGGATGGCTGGAATGGAATAAATGGAACGGAGTCAAGCGTGATTTCTATATATTTGATGCCGTTTCATGAATTCCATTCCAGCCATTACAATGAACCCGTCCTCCATAGCTCTCTCCCACCAGCCTCCACTGCTGTGTAGTAATCCATTGGTGTGTACTCTGTTATCAGTCTATAGCTCCTCCACCAGCCTCCACTGCTGTGTAGTATCCATTAGGTGTGTACTCTGTTATCAGTCTATAGCTCCTCCACACGCCTCCACTCCTGTGTAGTAATCCATTAGGTGTGTACTCTGTTATCAGTCTATAGCTCCTCCCACAGCCTCACTGCTGTGTAGTAATCCATTAGGTGTGTACTCTGTTATCAGTCTATAGCTCCAAGCCAAAGTCAAATGGCTGAGAACTGTCTGGCCTTTTTAAAATGTTGCACTGGGACGTCCTTCTGACAGAGCTGGCAACCACAGTGGAAGGGATCACTTTCTGTCTGTCAAAGAGCATCATGCTATGGAATGTCCCACAGAACCAAAATAAAGATTATTTAATGGCGTACACTATCAGAGATATGTATAGCCAATGGCTAGACCGAAACTTCTCTTGCACATTAAGTAACCTATCGCTTATATCTATAGCAAAAGGCATAGCACTGAATGTAATGGAAAATAAGAAGAGCAGCTGCTGACAGTTGAATTAGGAGCTGGAGAATTACACACACCGCGCATGGATGGATATCCCATTACATCACGCACTGCAAAAAGTGAMATCTAAGCACGCCTAGAAATGTTATATTGAGTGATAATTAACTTTTTTTTTTTTATGTTCTTAATGAAATTATGTAACGTCATTGCCAGATCATTTTGCTTACTTTATCTTTAAAAAATATATTCAAATAAGATAAATTACTTGTATTTAGCCTTTTTTAGGTTAAAAGAAGCCAAATATATGCCAATGACGTTAGATATTTTAGCTTAGTAAGACAAGAAACACTGATTTGAAGTGAATTATCACTCTAGATAACATATTTAAGTTGCTTAGATGTCACTTTTTGCTGTGCATTGTCCATGATTTCCTAATCACGGTCAAAATAGTCAAAATAACACAGCAAACTGTTCCACAAATCAGATCAAACCTAATCGTGTGTACACATCTGTCAAAACTAAGATCGACTGCAGAAATGTTTCATTTCAAAAGAATCTGTCCATTACTTGTTGAGCAGTAGAACTAAAACGGCAGGCTCTAACTGCTCACACATGTTAGGAAAAAAGACATCTGTGAAAATCAGCMACACTCTCTCCTACTTAACCACCACTACYGCAACCAGCACAACATGCAGCTATAAGCACGATCTAAAGCACAGCACATATAACAACAAGGAGAAAAGTAAGTCTGACCTGTTTGGAATATGTTGTTCACTTCAGATTGAAAGAAGCTTGGAACTTAATAGAGGGGAGAAAGTTGGGAGTGTTGGAGAGGGAGAGAGAGAGGGGAGAGGGGAGAGGGAGAGAGAGAGAAAGGAAGAGAGAGAGAGAGGGGGGGGGGGGTGAGAGAGAGAAAGGAAGAGAGAGAGAGACACGTTTATACCTGGTGCTATCATAGGTCCTTTGTCCTGATTGTTTACATTCTGATTGTGCCCACATTTCCAGATTTCCTGGTCCCTCCCTGTACGCAAATTAACTGAGTGTTATTCTTTTAAAATAATATTTATTTATTTATTTTAAGACACACATATTGATGTCATAATTTAATGGTGTCACCTGTCAATGATTTTAGAAGGTGGGGTAATTATGATTTCAATTGTTTCTCTGTCCAGATCTGTCTACACACAAGACATCCAGACACAATGCATGCTTGACTACCTCCGGGGGTGGTCAGAAAGATCTGATCACAATCAGATCGCATATGCGTATTTTAATCGTCCACACCTGTCTAAAAATGTGGGCACAATCAGAATGTGGACAAGATCAGGACAGAGTATGCATGTTGTTAAAACCAGGTATAAATGGGGCTAAAGAGAGAGAGAGGCAGAAGAGAGAGAGATAGTCAGTGTGTGTTAAGGGGGTGGGGTAAGTAAAGGATATGGAAAGAGAGAGTAAGAGGAGAGGGAGTGCTGGGTAGGTTGGTTCTGTTGTTGATTAACTGTGTCTACTGGTCTCTGCCCCTCAGAATGTGTGTTTGTGTGTACCCGGGTCCATGTTCAAACTCAACACTACATTTGTTTGAAATCTTTATGGTTTTGTCTTCCGCCATGACGACAGGCGACATTTGTGTGGGTAAAAACATTTTGTGTGTGTGTGTGTGTGTGTGTGTGTCTATTTAAGAAAGCCAGCTGTTAATGACATTAAGTGGTGGCAAGGGAGGGGCCTCTGTACTGTTTATATGAGTGGAGGCCAGGGCAGCACTTCACAGCAATCCATAACACACTGTTAATCAGAGAGAGAGAGAGAGGGAAAGAGAGAGGTGGGGAAGAGAGAGGGAGAGAGAGGAGAGGGAGAGAGAGGAGAGGAAGAGAACGAGAGAGTCAGAGCAGACAGAGAGAGAGAGAGATAGAGCAGACAGAGATGGATTGGGGGAGAAAGACAGAAGGAAAGAAAGAGAGAGAGACAAACTGCAACTGACAGAATGACAGACAGAAACAAACTGGAAAGAGAGCACTACAGAGGAAAAGAAGAGGTGGAAAGTTGTGGGAAAAGAAGTTGGTTGTAGAAAAAGAGAGTGTGTTGGAGAAAGAGATGACAAGAGCAGTCAAGGTACAACTACATTTCATACACTTTGCTTTCCTGTAGAGCAGCAGAACCATAGTCGTTGTTCTAAAGCAGAGTGGAACCCCATTCAACGTTCTGAAGAAAATTAGAACYGTAATCACTATTCTAAAGCACAATCAGAAGCCCAGTCAGTGGTCTATAGTACAGAACCTCCCTTTAAGGAAGCAGAGTGTAGAGAGAGGTCCAGCCTGGTCTCATGGAAGCTCTCCACATGATCCAGCTCCTGCTCTGCTGTACTGCTCACAGTTTGGGTTACACATGACACGTGTGGGTGTGTGTGTGTGGTGTGTGTGTGTGTGTGTGTGTGGTGTGTGTGTGTGTGTGTGTGTGTGGTGTGTGTGTGTGTGTGTGTGTGTGTGTGTGTGTGTGTGTGTGGGTTGTGTGTGTGTGTGTGTGTGTGTTGTGTGTGTGTGGTGTGTGAGAGAGAGAGAGAGCGAGAGAGAGAGTGTGTGTGTCACGGGGAACTCAACAAATGAGGTACGGGGCTGACAGGAATACCCCAGTCACCACTCATCTCAGTTCCTCACCACTTCCTGGGATTGCAGCATAGCAACACGCTTGTTCTGTAGATGATGATTCTTTTCAGAAAAGTGGACAATATGGTGGGCATATCGGCTTGATGAATAGCCAAACATCCATTCAACTGGATTCATTTTCCTAGCACCCGGGGTGGGTGGGCAAGGGTCCAGAAACACGCACGGCATGGGGGAAGGGGGGCTGTCAGATTTGACATAGAATGCATTGAATTAATGTGGTATCAATCATAAAAGGTGGCCTACATTATTTCATCTTGCCTATGCTAATTAGCTTTCCTGTCAAAATAATTATACTTGTGTGCTTTATATCGTAACTTTTTTCTAGTTGCTGTGAGTGGACTCTGGACTGTGATCTGTCCTGGCTGTATGGCTTCACTTCTCTCCCTCATATGGTGTGATAGGAAGACAGTGGTAAACTCAGGTCTTTTATAATACACGGTGTGCTGATGTGAACATCCTCAGACTCTCATATACACATCACTCAAAGTCCTTCTGTCACCACGGAGTAATGTATGCTCACACACACCACACAACACACACCACACACACACACACACACACACACACACACACACACACACACACACACACACACACACACACACACACACTCACTCACTCACTCACTCACTCACTCACTCACTCACTCACTCACTCACTCACTCACTCACTCACTCACTCACTCACGCACACGCATACACACTCAAGCAAGCACGTACACCACGCCGGCGGGACACCACAACGAAACGCACACACACTACATGGTGTCATCTATAAGATATTCTATAGTGAACTAAGGACTGCATAGAAGAGTAAAAACACTAAATGTTTGTTTGATCTACTGCTCTGTGATGTCATGACAAGAGAAATCAGAACCTTAAACCTATGCATTTACAAATTGTGCTCTGCTTTCACACACACAGGCACAGGCACACACAGGCACACAGCCTCCATCCCTTGATGTAGTGTTTAGAGTTGCWCTCTCCCTCTGCYACTGCAGCGTTCCATCTTTMTGAATGAAGATCAGTGGGGAGGCGTGGTGTAGAATGACAATGACCAGCGTCAGTGGTGTAGACTTCCCACTAGAGGGCAGCAGTACATGGATATACCACTGCAGCATCAGACCTACCTGGGCTGGGCTCCTATGGTGGGCTGCAGGGGAAAGATCTCAATTGCATACTCCTCGCATCCTCTCTCCTTGTCTCCTTCTCAAAACCCATTGGAGGAGGTCAGAGGGGCAGGTCCTCTGGCTTTCTCATCCAATGGGTTTTGAGGAGGAGACAAGGAGAGAGGACACGATGAGTATGCAATTGAGATCTTCCCTGAGTCTCTRTACTGATTCCCATTGGAGTAGGATGAAGTTGTTCCTTTACACTGATCTAAGGACAGTCTTGGGATGAGGGTGGGCAAACTGATCTTAGATTCTGTGCTTTCTGGCAACATCTACCTGCCTGGTCTRGAGGGATTGCACCATATTGCTGGCCTTCCTCAGTGGAGTGCAACGGCACAGACAGAGATGGGATGTATAGCGACATGGTTCATTATTCCCACGACAGTGTCATGTCTGTGCTGCACTATACACTTCTGTAGCTGTGCCCTCCTGAATAAGCCCCAGGTGAGTATAGAGGGAGTACTGACRGCTGCAGTGTCAACCTGTTTTCATGCCACTTAGGCAAGCCTCTACTGACCAGTCAGCTCAGGTTTATGTGTACTGTGGTTCTGAACCTGTCATCTTGACATTTCAATGGAGAAACAGTCAAAATCAGTCCCGTGTGACTTAGTTGGTAGAGCATGGCGCTTACAATGCCAGGGTTGTGGGTTTGATTCCCATGGGGGACCAGTATGAACATGTATGCACTCACTACTGGAAGTCTTGGCTAAGAGCATTTGCTAAATGAGTCAAATGTAAACATACAAGCCAAGTCTATTTGCACTGTTAGTCAACTCCTGCTTTTCAGTGTGATATCCAGAGAGCAACAGAAACCCTGTTAGAGCAACTTCTGAAAACGAGAAACTAAGTGGCTTCCCGAGTGGCACAGCGGTCTAAAGGCACTACATTTCAGTGCTAGAGGCATCACTACAAACCCTGGTTCAATTACAGGCTGTATCACAACCAGCTGTGATTGGGAGTCCCATATGGCGCCGCACAATTGGCCCAGTGTCGTTAGGGTTTGGCCATCATTGTAAATAAGAATTTGTTCTTAACTGACTCGCCTAGTTAAATAAAAGATCCACAATTCTGTTATAAACTACATGTGGTTTTAGCCATTTTTTATTCCATTAATTCACATTTTGCCCCCAAAAATATTAAATTAAAACGAAAAAGCACATTTTAGAAAGGGAGGAAGTCACATGTCATTGGTACTGCCCAACTCTAGGTCTGAACACAAAGCATCATGGGAACTCGCTCAACCCCATAGTGTAACCAGTGGTCCTTGGAGTCGTAATGACAAAGGTTGAGGGAGATGAGGAAGTGAGACCATATATACAGTTGAGGGGACAACCTTTGATGCCTATTAACATGTTGTTGAACATTCCAATAGAACACTTGAGAACCTGTCCAAAAGACTGCACTCCCCTTCAGTTAAAAAAACCATCTCACCCTTTGTGACAACAAACCCATTACTTAACAGAAGAGGTATACAATCACACAATACTACCTGACTTTTATGGTTACTAAAAGCCTGATAACTTGGTCAAAGTAAATAGTGCATTTTATTTGTGGGCAGTAGAACAGGAAACATTGTTATTAGTCTTTATAACTTTATTTTGTCTGCTGAGGTGAGAAGTTACACAAACACTACCTGGGCCAAAGAGAGATTTCTGTATGAGCGGTCCAATATTCTATAGGTAGGTTTGAAACAGGAAGCAAAACAAAAGAAACTCATTCCAGACAAAGCAATACAACTTGAATACTGACTACAATCTCAAATCATTGTTACCTGAAAAGACCAAAGCCATGAAATGACTCCATGTATTGACAAACTTGCTAAGCACAGACATGAATGAGTACTCCACATATTTTACTCTCGAATGAGACATGAAAAATAACATTAAGGCTTTTAATCAGAACCAGATCGAGCCCTACTCAACACCAATCCAATATTTACCACTCACAATTCAAAAATAACAATTCAAAACTTCAAAAGCCTGCCTTTCCCCTCTCCCAGTCTCTCTTATGGGTAAGGGTGTAGGGATAGAATTATTTTGCCTGCTAAAAATGGCAGTGGATAAATTCACACTAGATGAAAGGTTTCAATCCAAAAAAGAAACAAAACCTTCAAAGAAACACAGGCAGTAATACAAATGTATGGTACTCAAACTCCGGCCCTGGTGACAATGCAAGGTGTGACAGTGTAAATATACAGTATTGGAACCACAAAAGCTGACATTCAGATCAATTAGTCCAATATGACATTGGAGTTGGTTATGTATGGTTACAGCTTCTCCCCCTCTCGCTACACACACAGGGAGAGGGGCTTAGTCTGATGTACATGGAAGAAAAGAAACAAGGAAATGTAAAGGTCCAAATCTGAGAAGAAAGGAAAATCACAAAACAAGGCCATTCCTGTCAATAGCTTTCCATCTGATCCTGTCAATAGCTTTCCATCTGATCCTGTCAATAGCTTTCCTTCCCCCTTTTCTCATCAAGAATCTGATCATGTTATCTACATTGGTGGGTCAAATAAAAAAATGTCACCACCTCCCTCTCCCCATATGAAATGATGAATACTCCTCTGTCCATCCATCTATCCACCAGTCTTATAGAGTAGCCCAGTCTACTTCCCCCTCTCCACACCTTCCTAAAGTACTTAAAACAGGCTCCCTCCATTTAAATACAAACCATAAGGTGTGGCAAGACCCCCCCCCCGCCAGAATGACCCATCTCTTTCTCAAAGTATAAAAATCATTTACCCCTGACCTGTTACTACACACAATTCACAAAAATCTTTGAACCCCCCCACCCCCCCCTCCTGGTTTTCATCAGAATACAAACCCTTCATCTCTCCCTTCTCTTTTGCCCAATACCAAATGGATCCCCAGCCCCTACCCCTGGGTACTTCTCTGAACTCCACCTGGCCTTCTGATGGACTAGCTGAAACATTATGTCGCTCACACCTTTTCAGGTCAAAACAAGTGCCTAGGTGGTGTGGGGTTAGGGGTCGATTTGAAATATGGTAATCCACCCCCCTCACTATCCTYGTCTGTCGTCATCCTCTACCAGAAGTCTCGGCGGTGGTAGGCATCAGGGTCGCAGTATTTGGTCACCACCACCCGGTTAGCAAACTTCCTGCCCGTCAGACCCTGCATGGCCTTCTGGGAGTCAAACACTGACATGAACTCCACAAAGATCTATAGGACAGAGAGGGAYAGAGAGAGGAAATGTAAGGAGGTTCAATGGAGATCATTCAAAAAGACATAGTCATAAAGCTGAAGACAGAAGCCTCTCTCTCTCACCTTGCCAGTGCCAGGGACCTCCAGCCCATCCACAGGTCTGGGGATCTCAATGCTCTTGACCTGGCCGTACTTGCTGCACTCGTCCCTCACATCCTCCACGATCTCCTCGTATTCCTCTTCATCCACCAGCTCCTCCACAGCCACCATATTCATCAGACACAGCACCTCAGTGGGCAGGCCGGCCATCTGGGTCATTGAGCTGTTCATCAGGCCCGGCACCTGYAGCGTCACCGGGGTCTGGTTTATACTTGTCTGGAGGGGAGAGAGGAGGGTTGGAGAAGGAGTGTCGGTGGATACAGAACATGCTGTGAGGGATTGGAAAAGTAGAACAGACACAGCACAGGCCACCCCAAGGGCACAACATATGCTCCCCCTCATCTCTCTGCTCTACCTAAGATCCTCTGCCCCCTCTGCACAAGTGTATCTTTCTCAGATGTCCTGAAGGCTCCCTGGACCAAGCGTTTCCCCTCTACCTTCTACTTCCCTCTCCACTGTAGCACACTATTCCCTGCCTGACCAGCGTCATCTCTCAGTCTTACCAGAGTGGCATTCTTGGATCCCACGCTGGCTCTCTGCACCAGGAGCTTTTTATCTCCCAGCTGCATGCCGTTGAGTCCTGCTATGGCCTGTGGGGACAGGGCATCTCCAAGTGGTTAATACAGCTGTCAATTATCAGCAGGGACAACCCCCCAGGGTCTATGCACTTCTACACTATATATTGAAATTCCCCCTTTCAAGAACCCAATCAAAAGCTGAATTTAGGATTTTTACCTTTCTACATATGGTCATTTTAAAAGGTTTTATTAAATTTTTACTGCAATTCAGTTCAATCATAACAGATTACCCTGAAATATTGGGAGTGTAACCATATGAAATCATTTTGTCAAGAGTTATGTCTCTTGCTGTGGGGGCTAAAGTATTATATATGAAACACAAACATTTTATTAATAATATCTCAAGAGCAATATAGTTCCCCTTTAACATTCACTTACATTTTTATTGATATGCAAGTAATTAAAAATGTGAAGAGATACTGCAAAAATGTGAGAAGAAAAAAACTGGATCAAATCCAAAACCATGACATGGTGTGTGAAGAAGTAAAAATGCAGGGGTTGGTTAGCTACCTGATTCTCCATGGTGATCTGGTCGTTCAGGTTGACGTCTACATACTCACAGAACGCATAACCCTTAGACAAACCTGTGGCACTATCCTTGACCAAGTTAAAGGCCTTGAGAGGCCCAAACGATGTCAGGAGCTCCTTCACCTGGAGAACAGAGAGGGAAGGGGTGAGATTACCATAGAGATCAGAGGGGAAAAGATGGGAGGGATAGGGGAAAGGGGAGAACAGTCAGACGAGGAGACATTGTTGAACACTTAACATCTCAGACTATTGGAGCTCTTTCAAGCTATCTGGCTTCCGTCAACAGTGTTACTCCAGTACACTGCTAACCGCGTCCAGCATTGACTAGGCATGTGAGGAAACAGGAGGTTTTCACTGGGCCAGACTGGGACGTCACAGGAGGTGAGCAGCCAGCCAGCACACCCCAGTATGGCCCAGTAGGTGGCTCCAGGTGACCTGGTTAGAAGACTAAGCTGGTTAAGGTTAGTTCACTGACCTGGTCATCATTCAGGTAGTTGGGCAGGCCCCCGATGAACAGCTTGTGGGCCGAGTCAGGCACCACTGTGGACACCACGCCTACACAGACAGAGAAGGAGAGACAAGTTATTTAAAGTCAACCAAACGTTGATATAAACAGCCTACATCCAGTCTGATCCTATAGAGACGGGTAAATAGTTCAAGTAGGCCAGACTAAGAAGGGTTTAAAGATGGACTAAATAGAGAGTGAAGCAGCCAGAGACATTTGGACAGTTAACCAACAGACAGAGACAGACAGGCGGACAGACCAGGCACGTAGACGCTGGGGTTCTCGCTCATGCCGGGCAGAGGCTGGTAGTCATGGGGACGGCGGATCTTCAGACTCTGTCCCTGGAAGATGATGCCGTCGAACGCCATGGCCTGGGTTGTCTCATCCACTGAGCGGAACTATGGGACAACAAACACAGACCAGGTTTGAGAAAGGTAGATGGTTAACTTTCACCTGTCAGATGATTTCATAAAGCTCAGATAAAAGGGCCGAACACACCCGCATTAACATCCACAGGGCTGTAGTGGAGCGGGTCGAGAGTTTCAAGTTCCTTGGAGTCCACATCACCAACGAACTATCATGGTCCAAACATACCAAGACAGTCGTGAAGAGGGCACGACAACACCTTTTCCCCCCTCAGGAGACTGAAAAGATTTGGCATGGCCGCCCAGATTCTCTAAAGGTTTTACAGCTGCACCATGAAGAGCATCCTGACCGGTTATGATTTTTCAATGCCGATAACGATTATTGGAGGACCAAAAAAGCCAATACCGATCAATCGGCCGATTTTTATTTATTTATTTGTAATAATGACAATTACAACCATACTGAATGAACACTTATTTTAACTTAATATATCAATAAAAATCAATTTAGCCTCAAATAAATAATGAAACATGTTCAATTTGGTTTAAATAATGCAAAAACAAAATGTTGGAGAAGAAAGTAAAAGTGCAATATGTGCCATGTAAGTAAGCTAACGTTTAAGTTCCTTGCTCAGAACAAATGAAAGCTGGTGGTTCCTTTTAACATGAGTCTTTAATATTCCCTGGTAAGAAGTTTTAGGTTGTAGTTATTATAGGAATTATAGGACTATTTCTCTCTATACGATTTGTATTTCATATACCTTTGACTATTGGATGTTCTTATAGGCACTTTAGTATTGCCCTGTCTCTTATACACATCTAGATGTGTATAAGAGACAGCACACACACACAGTGGGGCAAAAAAGTATTTAGTCAGCCACCAATTGTGCAAATACTTATTTTCCACCATAATTTGCACAATGTGATTTTCTGGATTTCCCCCCCTCATTTTGTCTGTCATAGTTGAAGTGTACCTATGATGAAAATTACAGGCCTCTCATCTTTTTAAGTGGGAGAACTTGCACAATTGGTGGCTGACTAAATACTTTTTTGCCCCACTGTATATCTGTCTCTTATACACATCTAGATGTGTATAAGAGACAGTTATAGGACTATTTCTCTCTATACGATTTGTATTTCATATACCTTTGACTATTGGATGTTCTTATAGGCACTTTAGTATTGCCAGTGTAACAGTATAGCTTCCATCCCTCTCCTCGCCGCTACCTGGGCTCGAACCAGGAACACATCGACAACAGCCACCCTCGAAGCAGCGTTACCCATGCAGAGCAAGGGGAACAACTACTCCAAGACTCAGAGCGAGTGACGTTTGAAACGCTATTAGCGCGCACCCCGCTAACTAGCTAGCCATTTCACATCGGTTACACCAGCCTAATCTCAAGAGTTGATAGGCTTGAAGTCATAAACAGCGCAATGCTTTAAGCATTGCGAAGAGCTGCTGGCATAACGCACAAAAGTGCTGTTTGAATGAATGCTTACGAGCCTGCTGGTGCCTACCATCGCTCAGTCAGACTGCTCTATCAAATCATAGACTTAATTTTAACATAATAACACACAGAAATACGAGCCGTAGGTCATTAATACGGTCGAATCCAGAAACTATCATCTCAAAAACAAAACGTTTATTCTTTCAGTGAAATACGGAACCGTTCCGTATTTTATCTAACGGGTGGCATCCATAAGTCTAAATATTCCTGTTACATTGCACAACCTTCAATGTTATGTAATAATTACGTAAAATTCTGGCAAATTAGTTCGCAATGAGCCAGGCGGCCCAAACAGTTGCATATACCCTGACTCTGCGTGCAAGAGAAGTGACACAATTTCACCTGGTTAATATTGCCTGCTAACCTGGATTTCTTTTAGCTAAATATGCAGGTTTAAAAATATATACTTCTGTGTATTGATTTTAAGAAAGGCATTGATGTTTATGGTTAGGTACACGTTGGAGCAACGACAGTCCTTTTTCGCGAATGCGCACTGCATCGATTATATGCAACGCAGGACACGCTAGATAAACTAGTAATATCATCAACCATGTGTAGTTAACTAGTGATTATGATTGATTGATTGTTTTTTATAAGATAAGTTTAATGCTAGCTAGCAACTTACCTTGGCTTCTTACTGCATTCGCGTAACAGGCGGGCTCCTCGTGAGGCAGGTGGTTAGAGCGTTGGACTAGTTAACTGTAAGGTTGCAAGATTGAATCCCTGAGCTGACAAGGTAAAAATCTGTCGTTCTGCCCCCGAACAAGGCAGTTAACCCACCGTTCGTAGTGGTATTTCACCGGCGGTCGAGGCCTCCCACTTATTCTACACCTCTCATGTCTCTTCACAGTGCCAGACTAGAGTCAAGCTCAACAGGATCTCTAGGCCATCATTGAAAACAAGAATGTGTTCTTAACTGACTTGCCTAGTTAAATAAAGGTGTAAAAATGTTTTTTAAAAATAGGCTAAATTGGTGTCCAAAATTACCGATTTCCGATTGTTATGAAAACTTGAAATCGGCCCTAATTAAATCGGCCATTCCGATTAATCGGTCGACCTCTAATCCTGACTGGTTGCATCACAGCCTGGTATGGCAACTACTCGGCATCTGACCGTAAGGCGCTACAGAGAGTAGTGCAAACGGCCCAGTACATCGCTGGGACCAAGGTTCCTGCCACCCAGGACCTATATAATAGGCGGTGTCAGAGGAAAGCCCATACAATTGTCAGAGACTCCAGTCACCCAAGTTATAGACTGTTTTCTCTGCTACCGCACGGCAAGCGGTACCGGAGTGCCAAGTCTAGGACCAAAAGGCTCCTCAACAGCTTCTACCCCCAAGCCATTAGACTGCTGAACAATTAATAAAAATCACCACCAGACTATTTACATTGACCCCCCCTTGTACACTGCTGCTACTCGCTGTGTTTGTTACCTATGCACAGTCACTTCGCCCCCACCTACATGTACAGATTACCTCAACTAACCTGTACCCCTGCACACTGACTCTGTACCCGGTGCCCCCTGTATATAGCCTAGTTATTCTTATTGTGTTACTTTATATTATAACTTTTATTTTAGCCTACTTGGTAAACATCTTCTTGAACTGCACTGTTGGTTAAGGGCTTGTAAGTAAGCATTTCACGGTAAAGTCCACACTTGTTGTATTCGCCGCATGTGACAAATAAAGTTTGATTTGATTTGAAAAGAGGTCCGTTTGACTATTGAGGAAGGTCACATTTCTTCTCCAGTATTGAGTATTGTCAAGTGGGTGTTGAGACCCACCTCGAGGAAGGCAAAGTTCTTGTCCTGATTGATCTGAACAGCGAGGACGGGGTTCCCTGGAGCCTGAGTGAGACCGCCCAGACGCATCTGAGCGTTGAAGAAATCCATCATGGACTCCTACACAGGGAGAGGGAGAGACATTGAGGCAATACTCTGGAAAAGAATCACTCCAACAACAACAGTATTTATTATGCACTCTCTGATAGCCTTAACCTGACAGAATCAGATGGCCCGGCCCCTAGCCTTAACCTGACAGAATCATCCTACACTATCTTTAAACTGTCAAGGCACTACGGTGAACTTTTTTTTATTACAAGGATCACATGAAAAATGTAGGCGCAAACAAAGAAATTCAAAAGCACAATGAAACATATGAGGAAATAAAAGCTAGAATCCTTAATTTTTCTAGGCACACTGGTCCTCCTAAATAAAAATTCCAGGTCGCACAGCTACATATTCAGGCACATACACAAGTAAAATGGCAGCACTGTAGAACCCTGTTAAGCTGTATCAACTTTTACCTACTACCTCTCTCTGATCTCTGTCCCTACATCCATCCAGAAGCTAACTGACCTCTGTGATGCCGAAGGGGATGTTCCCCACGTAGAGCCGACGGGCCTGTCTGGTCATCTGGCTTCCCACCACAGGGACAGGAGTGGGGGTCACGGCCAGGCCGTCTGGGGTCATGGTGGGCAGCAGGGCCGTGGCTGGGATCTGACCCGCAGCTTGAGGAGAAGTCACACATTTAAAAACACAACATTCATACAGCTTCCAGAACAAGATAGTATTAGTAAAACCTCAGTTAAATATGAGGCCAAACGAGGGTCAAAGAGTTGAATAGAGTAGATGAAAATAGAGGAGAGAGAACAAGGGAGAGAGGAAGAGGATGATGAAGTGAGGCCTCCTCTCTTACCCTGCATGGCTTTGTACTGCATCACACTGATGTGTTCAAAGCCAGGAGGAGGGACGTCCCAGTACTTCTTCACTTTGTTCTTCTTCTTCGTTTCACGGTGCGGGGAACGACTGATGGAGAAAATAGGACAGGAGGAGTGAGAACAGAAAGACCAACAAAGGAGTGCAGGGAGAAACAGATGAAGCAAAAAGACAAATAGAAGTCATTACTTGTGATGTCCTCTGAGTCAAGCCTTATACAGACCTTTAGAGAAACCTACAGCTTCTCTTTAACCCATCTATGACACACCAGGTTTACACTTCTGAATCCATGTTTTAAATTATTGTACCTTTTACAAATATAAGTGAATTCAAATGACATACTACTTTTAAATGACATTTACAGTGGATGATGTCACAGAGCCCTACAAATGTAACCCATTATTACAGAGTTGACCCTACAGTTTCATTTCTCTCTCTCCATAGAAACCCCTTACCAAAACCTTCCCACACAATGGTATACACAGGATATAATACGCTGTTGTAAACATGAGTGGATAGTACACAATCAGAGGAAAGATCACTTGCTAGAGTGACTGGAGTGATATTGTAATAATGCAGAAACAAGCTCTGTGTTAGTTTGCTGTATTACCTTACAGCAATCTCTTGGGGTTGTTGTTGGGATGGTGAGCTGAAATGACATTGGAAGGAGTTCACATTTCATTTCACTCCAACCCTGGTCACAGGTAGTTCCACTGCAGGAAGTGGAACTAGAGTGCAATTSGAAATTAGCCCCAAGCCACTGTTTGTATGAACATAGATCCTAAAGGATTGGATAGGTATAAGCAATATGGTCTTCTGCTGGAGCGCTCACCACATCCACTCCTTTCAGATCTACTAGTAGGGCATGGGGATAGGGACCGATTTGGAATCAGGCACCTACACTTCTACAGAACACTGAGGTCTAGTAAGTGTACGTTATGTCTCTTTCCACTAAAACAAATGCATCCAAAATCAACTTCAGGGACCAGGTGTAGAATGTTCAACGTGTGTGTGAACACTGTTAGATGTGGGTCTTCCTCCACAAAGTTGTATTTCACTGTCAGGACAATAGGTAGGCTACCTCATACAGAGGAATAATGCTGTGTATCAATATGCTTGACAGCTTTCTATTTCAGATTTAAACTTTTTACGAGGTACAGTCAGTGTTGCCTGGGTTGCTTATTTTCCAAGAGTTCTGATACTGTTCACTCATCAGGTGTGCAGATAGCCCTACTCTAACCAGTACGTAGTACCTGCACGTAACTAGGTCTCTTACACACCTGAGAGCGTGCAGTAAGACAATGCTGTAGTTACCTGCGTCTCGGTCTGCGCTCCTTGCTGTCTCCACGGCGATCCCTGCTGCGTCTGTCCTTGTCTCTGCTCCTCCTCTTCCTCTCTCTGCTGCGGCTGCGAGAGGGGGAGCGACGGTGGTGGCGGTTCTCCTTGTCCTTCTCCGCTGGAGGAAGGGAAATCAAAGGGAAGGAACGGTGAAACAATAGGAAGAGGGAGGGTGGGAGGAAAGAAAACAGAAAGGGAGGAAAGAAAACAGAGGGGGAGGAGAGAAAACGGTTGAGTTAAAATAATATAGCTATGCCATTAAAACAGACGCTTTTATCCAAAGCGACTTACAGTCATGCGTGCATACATTTTACGTACGGGTGTTCCCGGGAATCGAGCGACCTATCCTGGCGTTGCAAGCGCCATGCTCTACCAACTGAGCTACAGAGGACCATAGAGATGGGGAGGAGAGAAGATGGTACAGGGGGCAAGAGGATTGACACCGTTACGTGTTTACTTTCATAGGATATAGCTACTGTATGGCCAAGAGATGTTAACTTTTCATGGATTCAACACATTCAGAGCTGGAAAACGTCAGCTGGCTCAAAACAGGGCCGATTAGTGACAAAAATATCGTTACTTTTAAACAATGGATTAGCTAGTTATAGCCACACGAATGTGCCTGGGACGACAGCTGCGACAGTGTGGGCTCTAGCAGCTAACGTTACTACTAGCTAGTTAGCCAGCCCGCGCTCTTGTGTTGTGATGATATGCGATTGCTAACTAGTTTATAACCTGGTTATAAAATATAAGTGATTAACTAGCTAGCTTACCTTGTTTGTTTTCAGACAGTTGTCTCTCGAATTCGTCGAAATCCGACATTGCCGTTTCTTATTTGCTAGCCCTAGCTAGTTAGTTAGTTGTGACTGTAAAATGGACGGGAATGCTGAGCGGTCGCTAGTTTGCGAAAAAAGTGCACAACACACTTAGTAAAATGCTAGCTAACTACACACCACTAATGCAACGGTTTAGAAATATCAAAGTAAACAACTCCAGGTGAGTTAAAGATGTGGTTCTAGTTTACACTAATAACTGAAAATAACATTGATAAAGAAAACCTGTTATCTTGTGCTAGCTAGTTGGATAAAGCAAAGTCCAGGCTGGGGCCTGTTCTTGAAGCAGTCGTGGTAGCGAGCTAATGCTAACTAGCAAGTCGAGTGAATAAGGATATGCTGGTACAATTGCACATCCAATGTTATGCCGTTCGTCCTGTTGATGTTGCAACGGTGTTTGGCGTCGTCCCAATATATGTTTTTCAATTAAATGTATACAAGGAGAAAATACGGGATATGTTCGGTATGCCCGCTTTTTGCGTTTCGTCTCCCAGGCACCCCGTGACACCGGAAGTTGATCTACACATTTTACTTTTAGCGCCCCCTTTGGGCTTGTAATTCAACCAACAAAACATGTACATACAGTATGTTCTCTTTGCCCTAGCACCAAACAAGAAGTTCTTACAAAATGCATGGTATTTTCTAACATTGGACATTATAGTATGCATTGCATACGTGAAAGCTAGATATCCCTGTATTGATTTCAGAAACAACCTCTCAGATCTGTGATTACAACAGAAAGGAGTTTGACCCAGGGGAGCAGCATTTGTTTTTCCTAGCATCTCCCTATCTACACACTCATAGAGAAACACACGTCAAATCATGATTTTTTAAGAAATCAAATGCTTTAATGGCATTTCTGTTTTACAGTCCATACAATTTGTATAATCAACCAAACATTTTCAGTTTTTGAATATAGGCTACTCCTCGTGATTCTTGAAGAGAAATACAATATTAAACATTTTTGAAATGCTGCACAAACAGAGACCGATATCTTAAATGATACAGGTTGTACTGCACCGTTCAGTAAATTATTGGTTCCTTATTAAAGTCAAAATGACATCTCTGACCCGTATAAAAGGTGTTGTAACATAACATGATTTCAGCAGTTGTACACACTGATACCTGTCAGTGGGTGAGTTTGTGTTGTGAATAAGTAAGACATGAAGTTTAAAGTGAGAGGTACCCTTTCACACGCTCAGACAACCTGGGGTCTCAGCAATTCCTTGTACCAGTATAATAAACACACAATATACCACTATATTACACCATCGCCAATACTACTGCTATTGTTTTTTTAACATCATTATTAAGTTCAACAACAGCTCTGTCTAAACAACTGACCAACAAGAGTTACTTTCACATGCAATTGTAATGGGGAACTGGTGATTGATTTTGATTTACAGACATGTTCAAATAAAAATCAACATTTGTATTTTGTCCCTTTTGTGGAAATCACTGAGCTTATTGGAACACAAAGAAAGAGAAGCGTAATAGTATGCAATCTAATTGCAATAAATTATTCTCAAGCAAACAAAGTATTGCAGTAGAGAACTGATAAAAGAAAGCACAAATCTCAACTGATGGTGAAATAGCACAGTAAATCATACTACTATTATAGTAAAAACGAATCTTCGTAGCACAGTACAAAGGGTACGTGATGTTACACTACACCACATTTCAGTCAAATTACACATCTCACAACTGTATGCTACAGTGGCACTTTACAGTGACAGAATATATTCTGGTGCAACAAAAAAAGTGATGTATTTGTGGTACAACAGCTTAGCCTCACAGTAGAACTGTCCCCAAAACTGTCCCCATCCTCCTTCCAAAGCAAAGAGTATATGCTTATTCTGTTGTTCACGGTTGCAGACACAACACCAGTGGTCAGTCAGCTAGCTAACTTCCTTTGTTTCAGAACGTGGAAGCTTTCTGACAGAACACTGGAATGATTCTACTAAAGGATTGAATCTGAGCAATAGTGTGCAACTACTCTTTGCTTTGTTCAGTTTGTGGTCGCGTGAGTTTCCTTCTCTTTAAGAGAATCCTCTCCTCCTTTCAACCTGGAGAAATGAGAGACAGATCCAAAATCACTAGGTGTGGACTTTTTTAAATATCTAAATAAGGTCATCATTTAAGTGCACAAATAATACACTTGTTTTTGAAGTGCTAGGAAAAAGACGAGGGAATGTTATCCAAACAACAAACATTTATCTGTAAATAAAGATGTATTTATAGTATTGGCATTGCTTTTGTGAGTGTGCAGAAAATGAAACCACTTTTACATGAAGACACTAAAAGGTGAAATGCTGACAGCTCAAAATAGATGATCGTCAAAAAAGACCGTATTACCTCAAATAGTCAGCATGGCACTTATTTCAAGTATGATGAAAATAAAGAGCCAGTTTGGAATGCTACAAATCTATGATTTGATCACTGTACCTTCATGCTGCTACTGTAAGTATTTGGGAGTAGCATGGCCTCTTCAGACAATAGCACCACTTTTTGGCATTGGCAAAATGGGGCCCTACGTGTCAAAATTGCACTGAAATACAGTACTACAAGGTTCAATAGTACTCTGGTCAGAAATAAGGAATGCTATAGTTCATTACCTCAGCTTCAAAAGGACTCTGAACAAATAGTTAACAATAGAAAACAGATTCTGTGTATGGGATGGGCAACAACCTCCCCTACATATCCAGCGCTCCCATACACAAATCTTAACTTTCCATAAATGTCTGAATCTTAGGGAGATGGTTGAGTGAYGACCTTCTCCAAAATTCCCACCCTGCTCTTCTCCAYGACAAAATKAAGCCCTCCTMCCCCCAGAGCACCCCCCCATCCCCTTGGACCACAGATTCCCCTCATCCCCTAGGCCCCAGCGTCCCTCCCCCCATCAGTGTCTGAACCTGTAGGAGATGGGTAGTAGCAGGTTGTTCTTCTTCAGGGCCTGCACCCTGCTGAGCGTCTCCTCGTCCAGGGCGACGTAGCAGCGCCGTGCGTAATCCAGCAGCTTCTCCTTGGACGGGTCAAACTCGCCCACCTCMSCCACCTTCTCCGGGGCCACCAGCAGCATCTCAGCGATGGGCGTGGTGGASGCCACTGTGTTGCGGTCTACGCCGTGGATCTGGAAGGCCTTAGACATGTTCTTCAGCCGCTGGTAGGTCAGCAGGATYTTCTTGTAGCGAAACAGAACCCCTGCAGCGTCTTTGACTAGAGGGGGAGGAGATGGAGGGAGGTGGGGATTGATTAGGCCTACTTCAAGGAAGGAAAGAAAGAAGCATTTCCAAAGCATTTTTTTTATTTATTGTTTTTTTATTTCACCTTTATTTAACCTGGTAGGCCAGTTGAGAACAAGTTCTCATTTACAACTGCGACCTGGCCAAGATAAAGCAAAGCAGTGCGACAAAAAAACAACAACACAGAGTTACACATGGGATAAACAAAAGTACAGTCAATAACAATAGAAAAATCTATATACAGTGTGTGCAAATGGAGTAAGGAGGTAAGGCAATAAATAGGCCATAGTAGCGAAGTAATTACAATTTAGCAAATTAACACTGGAGTGATAGATGTGCAGATGATGATGTGCAAGTWKAAATACTRGTGTGCAAAAGAGCAAAAWAAAGTAAATAAAAACAAYATGGGGATGAGGTAGGTAGTTGGATGGGCTATTTACAGATGGGCTGTGTACAGCTGCAGCGATCGGTGAGCTGCTCAGACAGCTGATGCTTAAAGTTAGTGAGGGAGATATAAGTCTCCAACTTCAGCGATTTTTGCAAATCGTTCCAGTCATTGGCAGCAGAGAACTAGAAGGAAAAGCGGCCAAAGGAGTTGTTGGCTTTGGGGATGACCAGTGAGATATACCTGCTGGAGCGCGTACTACGGGTGGGTGTTGTTATGGTGACCAGTGGGCTGAGATAAGGGGGCGCTTTACCTAGAAAATACTTAAAGATGACCTGGAGCCAGTGGGTCTGGCGACGAATATGTAGCGAGGGCCAGCCAACGAGAGCACACAGGTCGCAGTGGTGGGTGGTATATGGGGCTTTGGTTACAAAACGGATGGCACTGTGATAGACTACATCCAGTTTGCTGAGTAGAGTGTTGGAGGCTATTTTGTAAATGACATCCCCAAAGTCGAGGATCGGTAGGATAGTCAGTTTTACGAGGGTATGTTTGGCAGCATGAGTGAAGGAGGCTTTGATGCGAAATAGGAAGCCGATTCTAGATTTAATTTTGGATTGGAGATGCTTAATATGAGTCTGGAAGGAGAGTTTACAGTCTAGCCAGACACCTAGGTATTTGTAGTTGTCCACATATTCTAAGTCAGAACCGTCCAGAGTAGTGATGCTAGTCGGGCATGTGGGTGCGGGCAGCGATTGGTTGAAGAGCATGCATTTAGTTTTACTAGCGTTTAAGAGCAGTTGGAGGCCACGGAAGGAGTGTTGTATGGCATTGAAGCTCATCTGGAGGCTTGTTAACACAGTGTCCAAAGAAGGGCCAGATGTATACAGAATGGTGTCGTCTGCGTAGAGGTGGATCAAGGAATCACCCGCAGCAAGAGCGACAATATTGATATATACTGAGAAAAGTGTCGGCCCGAGAATTGAACCCTGTGGTACCTCCATAGAGACTGACAGAGGCCCGGACAACAGGCCCTCCAATTTGACACACTGAACTCTATCAGAGAAGTAGTTGGTGAACCAGGTGAGGCAGTCATTTGAGAAACCAAGGCTGTTGAGTCTGCCGATAAGAATATGGTGATTGACAGAGTCGAAAGCCTTGGCCAGGTCGATGAAGATGGCTGCACAGTACTGTCTTTTATCGATGGCGGTTATGATATCGTTTAGTACCTTGAGCGTGGCTGAGGTGCACCCGTGACCAGCTCGGAAACCGGATTGCACAGCGGAGAAGGTACGGTGGGATTCGAAATGGTCAGTGATCTGTTTGTTAACTTGGCTTTTGAAGACTTTGGAAAGGCAGGGCAGGATGGATATAGGTCTGTAACAGTTTGGGTCAAGAGTGTCACCCCCTTTGAAGAGGGGGATGACCGCGGCAGCTTTCCAATCTTTAGGAATCTCGGACGATACGAAAGAGAGGTTGAACAGACTAGTAATAGGGGTTGCAACAATGGCGGCAGATAATTTTACAAAGAGTGGGTCCAGCTTGTCTAGCACAGCTGATATGTACGGGTCCAGGTTATGCAGCTCTTTCAGAACATCTGCTATCTGGATTTGGATGAAGGAGAAGCTGGGAGGCTTGGGCAAGTAGCTGCGGGGGGTGCGGAGCTGTTGGCCGGGGTTGGGGTAGCCAGGAGGAAAGCATGGCCAGCCGTAGAGAAATGCTTATTGAAATTCTCGATTATTGTCGATTTATCGGTGGTGACAGTGTTTCCTAGCCTCAGTGCAGTGGGCAGCTGGGAGGAGGTGCTCTTATTCACCATTGACTTTACAGTGTCCCAGAACTTTTTGGAGTCTGTTTGAAAATGCTAGCCTTGGCTTTCCTAACTGACTGTGTGTATTGGTTCCTGACTTCCCTGAAAAGTTGCATATCGCGGGGACTATCTATGCTAGTGCAGTACGCCACAGGATGTTTTTGTGCTGGTCGAGGGCAGTCAGGTCTGGAGTGAACCAAGGGCTATATCTGTTCTTAGTTCTACATTTTTTGAAAGGGGCATGCTTATTTAAGATGGTGAGGAAATTACTTTTAAAGAACAACCAGGCATCCTCTACTGACGGGATGAGGTCAATGTTCTTCCAGGATTCCCGGGCCAGGTCGATTAGAAAGGCCTGTTCGCAGAAGTGTTCTAGGGAGCGTTTGACAGTGATGAGGGCTGGTCGTTTGACCGCGGACCCATAACTGATGCAGGCAATGAGGCAGTGACCGCTGAGATCCTGATTGAAAACAGCAGAGGTGTATTTGGAGGGCAAGTTGGTCAGGATAATATCTATGAGGGTGCCCATGTTTACGGATTCAGGGACCTGGTGGGTCCCTTGTGTGAGATGGAAGGCATCTAGCTTAGATTGTAGGACGGCCGGGGTGTTAAGCATATCCCAGTTCAGGTCACCTAACAGAACGAACTTTGAAGATAGATGGGGCAATCAATTCACATATGGTGTCCAGGGCACAGCTGGGAGCTGAGTGGGGTATATAACAGTAAGATACTTATTTCTGGAGAGATAAATTTGTTTAATTAGAAGCTCGTACTGTTTGAGCATAGACCTGGAAAGTATGACAGAACTCTGCAGTAGATTGCAACTCCTCCCCCTGGCAGTTCTATCTTGACGGAAAATGTTGTAGTTGGGGATGGAAATCTCAGAATTTTTGGTGGAACATGAAATGAGTAACATGGCTGCCATTGTCCCTCACCTCTCTGCCTCTCCCTGGTGATTCGGAAGACCCGCCTCCTCTTCATCCCTGGGTGCCCACCGCTGCTCATGCCCTCTGACATCACGTCCTCTCCTGAAATCATTTCCTCCTCGTTCATGTAGCCATCCTGCTCCAGGAACTCCTCGGCCTCCCCCAGGAGGGACAGGGAATCTAAATAGACAAACAAGACCGTGATAAAAAACAACTTTAGACTAGAGGTGCTAGACTAGAGGTGCTCATAGTTTGGACTAGGGATTGTCACAGAAGTGAACATTTATTCCTGTCCCATCTGGTACTGTCCATTTCTTCCTCTGTACTGTCCTGATTAGTGGTGGGAAAAGTCCCCAATTGTCATACTTGTGTAAATTAAAGATACCTTATTAGAAAATGACAAGTAAAAG
Source organism: Salvelinus sp. IW2-2015 (assembly GCF_002910315.2). Classification (NCBI taxonomy): domain Eukaryota; kingdom Metazoa; phylum Chordata; class Actinopteri; order Salmoniformes; family Salmonidae; genus Salvelinus; species Salvelinus sp. IW2-2015. The sequence continues at coordinate 791,385 of NC_036845.1, forward strand.
TGAAAGTCACCCAGTAAAATCCTACTTGGGTAAAAGTCTAAAAGTATTTGGTTTTAAATATACTTAAGTATCAAAAGTAAATGGAATTGCTCAAATATACATAAGTATCAAAAGTAAAAGTATGAATAATTTCAAATTCCTTATATTAAGCAAACCAGCAGGCACAATTGTCTTGTTTTTTAATTTATTTTACGGACAGCCAGGGGCACACTCTAACACTCAGACAAAATTTACAAACGAAGCATTTGTGTTTAGTGAGTCCGACAATATCAGAGGCAGTAGGGATGAGCAGGGATGTTTTCTTGATAAGTGTGTGAATTGGACCATTTCCTGTCCTGCTAAGCATTCAAAATGTAACGAGTACTTTTGAGTGTCGGGGAAAATGAATGGAGTAAAAAGTACATTATTTTCTTTAGGAATGTAAGTAAAAGTTGTCAAAAATATAAATAGTACAGGTAAGTAGAGATACCCCCAAAAAATACTTAAGTAGTACTTTAAAGTATTTTTACTTAAGTACTGTACATCACTGGTCCTGACCCATCCAGATAAAAATCCCCAATTTTTACACACAGAAATGAGAAATAACTTCCTCCATTAGCTGCTCATCTCTGTCCCCCACTCTGCTGTGAGTAGCCATCATCTCTGTCCCCCACTCTGCTGTGAGTAGCCATCATCTCTGTCCCCCACTCTGCTGTGAGTAGCCATCATCTCTGTCCCCCACTCTGCTGTGAGTAGCCATCATCAATGACTGTATATATGGTAGCCATAGCAACTGGTTTGTTTGGCTGCTGCTCAGCGCTCACGAGACAGTTGCCAGCAGTTCACACACAACCCCATTAACCGATTTTGGCCCTCAACCAGATTAAATGGCCGGAGGCTGTATCTGCCACCCTATGGCCATCCTACTCTTTACTTCAGATGGCACGGGTTTAGTTAAATATGCAAACAATTGGCCGGTAATATTGTTGGTGGAGCAGCTATGCCGCTTCATGCCGCTTGTCCCGTTCTCCGGTTGGTTCTGTGTACTCCATCACATTTAGCTGAAACATCGCTCATTCCTTTTAATGGCTCTAATGTTAGTGATGGGTCCTTGGCTGCAACAAGACATTGCAATTCCTCTCTTGAAGGCTTCATCATTCACTGATGTACGTTGGCATCTGAGGTAAAGTAGGGACCGGCTAAAACTGGAGCAAGGAGTGAGAGTGAGCCTAACCCTCCCCCCAAAAAATATTTGTATAACTATTCCTGTACTGCGACCGTTCCTGTGGACTGTCGATCCTGTCCAGTCCTGTCCAGTCCTGTCCTGAACTCGACCCTAGAACTTCCCACTAATTCCTTTTTATTTTTTTTACTCCTTTTTCTCCCCAATTTCGTGGTATGCAATTGGTAGTTACAGTCTTGTCTCATCGCTGCAACTCCCGTACGGACTCGGGAGAGGCGAAGGCAGAGAGCTGTGCATTCACCGAAACACAACCCAACGAAGCCGCACTGATTCTTGGCACAATGCCCAGTTAACCCAGAAGCAAGCCGCACCAATGTGTCGGAGGAAACACCGTACACCTGTGTCAGCGTGTACTGCGCCCGGCCCGCCACAGGAGTCACTAGTGCGCGATGGGACAAGGACATCCCTGCCGGCCAAACCCTCCGCTAACCCGGACGACGCTAGGCCAATTGTGCGCCGAACCATGGGTCTCCCGGTCGCGGCCGGCTGCGACAGAGCCTGGACTCGATCCCAGAATCTCTAGTGGCACAGCTAGCACTGCAATGCAGGGCCTTAGACCACTGCACTACTCGTGAGGCCTCTCCCATTCCTGCCGGAATCCCTTGGCACGTGCAAGAGTCCTGTTCCCATGTCAACCTCTAGTCTGGATCCCATTACCTGGCCCTATGCTCCCGTGTGCATTCATGTCACTCATGGTGGCTCTGTTAGCGCTGCTACTGCCACTGCTGTGCCCCTGCAAGAGGGTCTGGGAGGCCCCGGAGCTGAACATGGAGCTCATCGCGGCCATCTGATTGGCTATCGTGCTGGAAGTGTGGTTTTTGGGTGGGGCCATGGCAGTGGGGGAGGGTCTTCGCTGGAATATCTGACGAGATGTGAAACGCTGTGGCTCGGACTTCTGCTCTGAAAGGGTTAACGGACGGAAAAGGAGAAGATCAATGAGGGTGATCAGTGAACTGAGGCCAGTAGTGGTGAGAGGTGATGAGAATATATAGAATATGCTCTGGATCTAGATACATGTATCATGAACAAGGGACTAGTGAAGTCATAAAGCAGTCCTTACCAGCTGGCCGCTCCCCCTCTCTCCTCGGCTTCCATTCAAAACGTCTAGAGTCATAGCCTGCAGGAGGAAAAACAACGGTTCCCGAGAATATATCTATGCCTGTAAAAAGTATGTTCTTTTACATGCTGACCAAACCGGCTCCACGCGTGCGTCTGCATGCTGATTTTGTCTATCCCCACCAGACTTGTTCACGACACGCAGGTTAAAATACCAAAACCAACTGTGGACCAACTATATTAATTTGGGGACAGGTCGAAACACACACAAAACTTTCATGGACATTTAGCTAACTAATTTGTCCTGGAAAATAAACATTGGGTTGTTATTTTACCTGAAATGCATATAGTCCTTTTTTTATGGATCTTTTTAGAATTTTTACCCATTTTTACCCAAAATCGTGTGTTCTCTACTCCGACAATTAATCCACAGATAAAAAGGGGAAACCTAGTTAGTTTTTCTCCTTGTTCATTCTTCTTCTTCTGTGGAGTTTTATATGGTGGTTGGCAACCATATTTAAGGTACATTACCAATACCAAATAGATTGGAGTGTGGACCTCCATCTTTCAATCACACACATGGGTCTATGCTCCTAAAAACCAATGAGAAGATGGGAGAGGCGGGTCTTACAGCACATCACGCGTCTAAAATAGAACCAAGTTCTAGAACCAAGTTCTATTTTAGCGCCTGGCTACGCAGACGCTGGTTGAGGTGCACAAGCAGTTGGGATGAAATTATTGAATAACATGTGTACATATATTTAGCAACGCTCGTGCACGCAACGTGGGTGGTGTGGTTAGCRTGGTAGAACTTCTCTAATCACAAWACATCTTTCTYCATCATGGTTGTGTCCCCMCAGTGTCCATCCTCCTTCCCAAACCCTCTCCATGCCCCTCTCTCACCATTGCTGTACTGGCTCTCGCTGGGGCCCTGGTTCTGATGGCCCTGGGTCTTGGTAGAGAAGATGAAGCGGTCCAGCTGGCAACGCAGGAAGTCCCTCTCCTCCTCCAGGTCCTCGATGCGTTTGTGCAGCCACGAGTTCTTCTCCAGGGAGATCTGCAGCTGCGTCCGCAGGTTGGTGATCAGAAGGTACGAGCTGCCTGGTGGGGGGGCGCCCGAGGGAGGGGGCGACTCTGAGAAACACACACAGGAAGTTAAGGGTCAGGGAATGAATATCAGGATTAATCTTAATCACTAACCGATTCGCACCGGAGAAACCAGGTGAGTGGACTCACTGGACTGTCCTTCCAGATGGTCATTCAACTACATTAATCTATGGTATGGGTTCTGATCTAGTAGGAAATGAAAGCTTTGATATGAACCGTCAAAACTCTGTTCATTCTGGTTGAAGAAGCCTTGCTGCTCAAAGTTGTTCTCCTCAAAGGGAATGGAGATTTCATAGGCATCCTCATTCTTCGGAGCTACAGAGGGAGAAATATACAGTAAGCATTATTATGGCTAAATAACTGTTATCACTTTGTCATGAAGAGGTAAATACACAGCTATATCAATGATGCAGATTTGAGAAGGTTTCACAATCTTACTCTGCATGGGGTGGGTGCCTGTGTGGTTCTTGGAGGTAGGCAAAGCGTCATTAATATTTCCCTCCTGCATCTCGTGCACCCTTCATTGTACAGAAATAATACAGGTTTATTAATGTATTACATTTGGCACGCAACATCCAATGATGGATAACAACTCCCATTGACGATGTTTCGTTGCAAATGTAACAGTATGCAGTCGGTTTTGTAATAACTTCGAAGTGTTGCCTTCAGCTTGCCTACTAAGCATTTGTGGATGCAATTATGCCACTAGAAATGTAATTACTAGTAGTTACAGTATGGCAATTCTCAGCAGAGATGCAGAATAAGTTACCTACTTATTTCGCACAGATCGCTTTATTCCCCTTTGTCTAACGTTACACTTGCGAGCGTACTAGCAAGTTATATTAGCACATTATACACGATGTTCGTTGCTGACATATGCTAGTTTGCAAGATGTAGCGTTATAATAAAAAATGCACACGTTAGCTAGCTACATATCAAATTGCCATAAGGACTCTGATAATCTTACACAGGCTAGTTAGATAATCAGCAGCTAGCTATTTTACTAATAGCAAGCTAGCAGCTTCTTTTACGCACAAACTATTTTCTGGTGGTGTTCTCCACAAATCAATGATATATGAACCGTTATTCAGTCGTTATAACAATGTATTTCATATGTAAATCCCGTTCATTCTGTCCACTTTCGTACCTAGCTAGAACAATAACAATATAGCGTTAATTTTACAAGTCTTGTTTACGTCCTTTGCCGTCATTTCCGGTTACCTAAGGGAGAGTCTATAATTTACCGAAATGTAGTTAGTAACGAAAAGGCGCTGCTGTACAAAATGTGCAGTTTTGTCACATAACACAATGCAACAGATGTTTCAAGTTTTGAGCAAGCGTGCAATTGGCATGTTGACTGCAGGAATGTCCACCAGAGCTGTTGGCAGAGAATTTAATTGTCATTTCTCTACCATAAGCCGTCTCCAACTTTGTATTTAGAGAATTTGGCAGTACGTCCAATTTGCCTCACAACCGCAGAACACATGTAACCACGCCAGCCCAGGAACTCCACATCTGGCTTCTTCACCTGCAGGATCATGTGAGACCGGCCACCCAGGCAGCTGATTTGGGGAAAAAATCATACTGATTGGCTGGTCTCAGATGATTAGGGCCTAATTCAATTATTTCAATTGACTGATTTCCTTATATGAACTGTAACTCGGTAAAATCGTTGACATTTGTGCATGTTGCATTTATATTTTTGTTTAGCATATACATTAGAAATCATATTCCAAAATAAATGTCAGGGTGAAAAGAATTGAAAAGTCAAATATTGTTTGACAGGTTTTTCTTGCTTTCGTTTAGTGCTGCTCTGACCAAAGGACACCGGACCAATGATATTCGTCAGTGCAGAAAAGTTCAGGTGAGGGGGAGTGGAGAGGTGTCAGGTAACATTATTCACTCATGAGTCACTGTTTTTACCTGCCAGTGAAGAACCGGAAGGATACAGTTTGAGTGGATTCTACTTACATTTTTAAGAGATAAATATTGAAACGATACTAATCAAGACGCATTTGCACCTGTGATGAGGTGAGTATTAATCTGTTATGTTTTTCTGTGTTTAAATCCGTTTTTTAACGAGCATCGAAACACAAAAGTGTCTTGGTTGTGCTGGGAGTATCATAGCGCTCAGGTGTGGCACCTGTTTTTCCTATGAATAAAGATACATTGAAGAGTATTGTACGAACCTACAATGTTAGATAAAAAGTTTAAAAAAAAGTGTAGGCCTAAATACAAAGACAAAGTAAATATTTAAATAACATACTGTTGTTATTTGACCATGGTTACATTATTTCATACATACCTGTACTTTAATAGCTACAGAACATACACGCCATGGTGTCATGTTTATGTTCATACAATATCCTCCCACTCGACCAGTAGGCCTAGAGTGAACCTCCTATCATTGCCAGAGGTGACTCTATTGTGATTTTACTCTGAGCAATGTCAATGCACAAGAGTTATGTCTGTCAATGTGCCACACACCTCACCTACCCCACCTCTCTGTCCCCCAGGTGAGTGACCATGGCGCAGCACTATGATGGTCTGTCCCACTGTAAGCTGGCCCTGGCGTTTGCCATATTGATGGACCTGCTAGGTGTGTCTGCTCTGCTGGTCGGGGTCTTYGYCCCATTAGAGATTAAGGGACAGGACTTTGGGGACCTGCTGGTGTACTCTGGGGCTCTACTGATGCTCATGTCCCTGGGAGGATGGGTCATGTGGTACAGCGGGAACCTYGAGGGCCTGACCTCCARGAAGGAGCTAKGGGGAACCATGGGTGCCATGGACCGGCTGGCCCGCTCCCTCAGCCGCAGGATACGACTCCCCAGGAGCCACAGCAGCCCCTCATGATGCTTCATGGTNGGAACCATGGGTGCCATGGACCGGCTGGCCCGCTCCCTCAGCCGCAGGATACGACTCCCCAGGAGCCACAGCAGCCCCTCATGATGCTTCATGGTTAGGCGTAGGAGAAGGGCGTGGTTGTAGGGGAGGATCCTCAGTGTCTCCATTAGACTATTGGCCCCTGACAGTCAAACTGCCTGGGGGTCTGGGAGCAGAACCAGGCTATGGCCTGTGATGTGAACGGGCAAAAGCGGGGTTGGGAGGAGCGCCCTTCTCAAATCAAACAGTAATCTGAGCCGCTCAGTCATGTTGTCATCAAGGCAGCATATGTTCACATTTTCAAACTATTTTTCATTATGAAGGCAGATAATGATTGCTTTTGATACAAAGGCTTTTTGGTATGTGAAAACCCAGAATCCTACTCATTACTCCACGTGATTAACCTGTCACTTTATTTTTGGAGCTGACGGGGAGGATCTCGGTTCCAAAACGAATGTAATCAAAGCTAACCCGCTTCAGCTGGGGCAGGAATAAGATTCAGTTTAAGATATTTTTTTTATAGAACTCCCTCATTCTTTAACCCAAGTTCCACCACCTCCACAGTGGAAGAGACTTACATACTGCTAGTTCACTAGTGTCAATTACAAGATGGAAAAACTGTTGCTCATTGCATTTTATTGTGACTTGACCTTTGCTAAAACACCTCAGGTAGATAACAAAATTGTAGACTGTCTGGATAGGATTTTAAACGATCAAGCATGGAGGCCATTCATAGTTCACTTGGTTGGTTTGTTTAGGCTTGAATCTGTACAGAATTGGTCTTTATATTCATAATAATCCATGTGTTATGGTTTTCTTTGAATCGTAATAGGGTTTTTGTATTACATGATACAATTGTATTAAAACTATAAAATATCCTACCACAGGGCATTTGTGAAGATTTGGGGTGTAAAGTATTACATTATATTGACTTGAAAACAGATATTTTATGAAAGTATTTACAAAAGTTTATTTTTCATAGATTTAAGTAGATACATAGATTATCTTGCATAGAGTCCAGTTATGATTAACATTTTTCAGACATGATTCACACACACAAACACACTTTCAAATACTGCATAAAATACTTTAAGTATCTTTTGAGACTTCCACTCCCTTATCGCTCTGCAAATGAAAACTTAAAACAAAAAAAATTAACAAATCATATGTGTTTCACAAAGTCATGACGAGCAGACATAAGATAATTTCTCTGGGAGAAATACCAGCATTTTTTTTTCTAGAATCTTTAAGACGATTAGCCAATAATTTCTTAAAATTGACACACACACACACACACACACACACAACACACACACACACACACACACCACACACACCACACACCACACACACACACACACACCCACACACAACACACACACACAACACACACACACACACACACACACACAGAGAGAGAGATGATAAATAAAGTGCAAGATTTCCAAGCATGCAATGGGAACTGAAGGCCAGGTCTTATGCAACAATAGTTATTAGGAACCCAGCAGCTTCAACACTACATCTCAGTATCAATGTAAACAAGTTTGATCCAACGTCATGGAATGATGATATGAATCTGAGTGTGCATGTTTTGTGGTAAAAACAAACCCAAACCATTCTTAACTGACCAAACAAAAGTCAGAGACTCTTACTGTAAAATACTTTGCTACAGTGATGATGATATTTACATTTGAGTCATTTAGCAGACGCTCTTATCCAGAGCGATTTACATGAGCAATTAGGGTTAAGTGCCTTGCTCATGTGCGTGCACAGACCGATTTTTGACCTAGTCGGCTCGGGTTTTCGAACCAGCAATCTTTGTGTTACTGGCCCAACGATCTTAACCGCTAGGCTACCTGCCGCCCATATATGATTACCATAATGAGGAAACATGTTTCACAAAAAACAAAAAACACAAAACATTGTACAATGACCAATCTCACAGCAACGATTGTCAAATCATATTAAGGCACACATAGAGGAGACTGGGTTAACCAGGTGAAAGGTTTAGTCAAGGGGATGAGGGTAGCAACTGAATAACAGAGTGAGACAAGAAGGATTAAGCTGTGATGTCTTAATTTAATCCCAAGATTCTAGAACAAAAATCCAAATGGAACTCCTAGTGAATGAAGCCCATTAAAACATGGCTCCCATTTGTACTTCCTGGTCTCTTGTATGACATCTCTGTCTAATCCTTTCTTGTCTCATTCTAGACTGGATGTGGGTGTGGTCAAAGGGCGGAGCTGGGCAGGGAGGGGGTGGGGCTCTGCCAGATGATCATGTGACTGCGGTCTGATCGCAGCGGGGCAGCTTTGGGCGCGCCGTCATTCGCGTCRTCRCCTGGRAAAGKTAAGAGGGAGACAGAGTCAGTCAGACAACCACTCTAATGACAACCACGTGATGTCCTCAACTCACCGATGCGGAAGTTGATGTAGCCCTCTCCTCCACTGAGGATGAGCTGAGAGGTAGAGACTAGAGTCACAGCACCGCCTCCTATTGTAGAGGAGCTGGTCACACAGCCTGGGGAACACAGATATAGAATACTAAAAACCATGTAATAACTGCATAGTATCATGATATAATACTGTCGAATAACCATGTAATAACTGCATAGTATTTAATACTGTAGAACAGGGCTATTCAACTATATTCCTACTGGGGACAGATGTAAAAAGGTTAATTGCAAGGAGGATGGACATTTTCCACATGCAATTAATGTTCGGAAGAACTGTATAAAAAAAAGCAACGCACATGACCAATAAAGCACTTTTCTTCAAATTAAATGTTGCTAAAAGTAATTAGGAAAGAAGTGGAGGGCGCTCAACCAATGTGAGTCGAGGTGCAGCCCAAAAATGCTCATCATTGAAAAGGAAGTCACAAAACTCGCTCATCATTTTAACTATTAAAAGCTTCTTAAACGTAATTAGGTTGTTTTAAAATCTGAAAACGAACCATCTTAATAAAGAACACAAAGATATGTCAAATCAGGTGATGCCAAATTCCAGTCTGAAGGAAGGAAGCTTTGAATTAATTTCCCACAGTCATTAGGTGCATTTATTTGTCCCACTCCCTTCTAACAAGTCCTTGTGAGCATCAGAGGGAAACAGATGGCATGTAGTGTTCCTGAGAGTCGTAGCGTTCAGGAATGGGGTCATAACATGTTGTAGCTTAAACCGTTGAAAAACACTAGAGCCAAACTCATATGAAGAAAACATTATCAACATGCCACATAGGCGCTAGAAACCACAAAAAACACTAGGATCTACACTATAGACAACCACAATAGTGCTTGTCATTTTGATACTGAACGTCGGATTTTTGAGGGGATTTCTTTGCAGATCTTTGATTAATGTTCAGAATTGATCAAAGGGCCAGGGTAAATGAATAAATGGGGCGGATATGGGCCGTGGGCCGCCAGTTGAATAGCCCCGCTGTAGAATAACTGCATTGTTACACAACAGTGAATGAATGAACAACGATAAGAGATTTTCACCAGGTGCAGCAATGATGAACTTGACAGCCTGGCGGTGTCCATGGTAACACAGTTGTGCTGCCGCCAAAGAGCAGTATGGTATAGAGGCAGACTCTGAACCTATGGAACGCAGAGAAGAAGACAATTGAGATGTGACCAGTGTAAGGGCATTATCTCTCAGGTCATTCTGTTGTTGACTTCTGGGGACCAGTACTCACTGAGAGACACAGGGATGGAGAAGATGGCGCCACTTCCTGTTCCCACCCACAGCCGGCCAGAGATGAAGGTGAGGGACGAGATCTGCAGCGGAGAGAGAGACAAGAAGGCAGGGCCTGGAGGAGACAGAGCCAAACAGTCAGGAACTTATCCATTCAGTTTTTGGGTTGAAGAGGTAAGGATTGAAGCAAAATTGAAGAAAATGTATTCAAAGTTATACATTAACTTATATGTGGGCCATTACATGCTCACATCAGCAATATAAACATGAGCAGATTCATGAACTGAGAATTCTGTTCCTGCTCCTACCCAGTGTTTTGGTGACCAGAGGGGTCAGATCCACATCCTGCAGAGGCCGGCCAGTGGACCAATCAAAAAGCCTGAGTGTAGGGTCGAGCCGGCAGGACGTCCACACACCACTTCCTGCCGCACATAGGAAACGCACCTGCTGCTCACTGCGCTCCGAGACGGTTAAAGTTTGCTGAAAGAGAGAGGTGGGAAATATAGACAAAATAATACAAAGTACAAACCATTCTGAATTCACACACAATATTTTCAGGTTCGTCAAACTCTTACCTCCACTTTTCTATTCTCGACATCGACCACATGAACCCGATTCCAGTATCCTACCCATAAGCACGCCCCCTTCGCTAGGCAACAACGAATGGGCTGCAGTGGAGACGATCCCAGAGGCAAAACCTCATGTGATTGGAGATCCCATCCACCTGTCAAATATAGTGATGATTAGTCATCATCAGTCTCTTACAATCACAGATTGTAGTTGGTCATGGATAGATGGTATGCAGTTTGTCAAATTGACGTCAAAATATGTTTTCGTTTTTTTGCATTTTAGCTAACCCTATGCTAACCCTATTCTTAAACTTAACCTAATTATCCTAACCGGCTACGCTAATTCTCTTAACCTGCTGCGTAAGTTCTCCTAACCGGTTACGAAAAGTCCATTCTGACATAAACTGTATGCCTTCTAGCCAGAACCGTCGTATCTCAAACTTAAATGGTACCACTTCTTCCATCCTTTCCTTCATATGCACTGATATGATCCTGACAGTAGCCTGACCTGATCCTGACAGTAGCCTGACCTGATCCTGACAGTAGCCTGACCTGACCTGATCCTGACAGGAACCTGACCTGATCCTGACCATAGCCTGATCTGATCCTGACAGTAGCCTGAGAGTAGCCTGACAGGAACCTGACCAGATCCTGACCTGATCCTGACAGTAGAACTTCTGACAGATCCTGACCTGATCCTGACAGTAGCCTGATAGTAGCCTGACAGGGAACCTGACCAGATCCTGACAGTAGCCTGACCTATCCTGACAGTAACCTGACCTGATCCTGACAGGAACCTGACCTGATCCTGACCATAGCCTTGATTCTATCCTGACAGTAGCCTGATAATAGCCTGAATCAAACCTGACCCAGATCCTGACCTTGATCCTGACAGTAGCCTATAGTACCTGACAGAACCTGACCAGATCCTGACAGTAGCCTGATCTGATCCTGACAGTAACCTGACCTGATACTGACAGTAGCCTGACCTGATACTGACAGTAGGCCTGACCTGATACTAGAGTAGCCTGACCTGATCCTGACAGTAAACCCTGACCTGTGGCCTGACAGTAACCCTACCTGACCTGATCCTACAGTAACCTGACTGATCCTGACCGTAGCCTGATTGTCCTGACAGTAACCTGACCTGATTCCTGACAGTAGACCTGACCTGATCCTGACCGTAGCCTGATCTGATCCTGACCAGTAGCCTGACCTGATCCTGACAGTAACTTGACCTGATCCTGACAGTAACCTGACCTGACCTGATCCTGACTGTAACCTGACCTGATCCTGACAGAACCTGACCTCCTGATCCTGACAGTAGCCTGACCTGATCCTGACAGTACCTGACCTGATCCTGACAGTAGCCTGACCTGATCCTGACAGTAACCTGACCTGATCCTGACAGTAACCTGACCTGATCCTGACAGTAACCTGAGAGGGAATTACCTGGGTTGTGCGAGAAGAATGCAAGCGTCCCATTGGCTAATCCAGCAATGACTTGACCAGTGAATACCTGAAAGGTTTAGAGTTGAAAGTAAACATAAAAAGACAAAACATGCAATATTCAAACTGGTACACAATTATCCTTTCAGATCTAGTCATCCAAGTGTCCAACTGTAGGGGCTCGCGGTCTATATCGGACTGGGTACAGGAGTACTCACGTGAGAGAGTGCACACCCTCAGACAGAGAGATAGACTGCAGACAGCGCCTCCTGGCTGTGGACGCGGAGTGGCACAACACACTGGGAATGGAGGAAGAAAGAAACAGAGGAGAGAGGGAGAATGAGCAACTGTCAATTGTTTAACATATCATGGCAAAGCATGGTTCTGATCTCCACACCTCACCTTCCTTCCTGAGTTCCAATCCACACAGTTCCTGAGTCTCACCTGATGACACAGAAACATAACAGAGACAGTAAGCTTGAAGCATTGCCAGTGTTTAAAGCATTGTTAATGGAAATAACTAGTTGAGTGATGATTTGGAAATGATGGTGGCTATGGTTAACAAGTCTACAGAAATCAAAATTGTTAAGCTGATCCTAGATCTGTGCCCAAGGGTAACTTTTACCCGGAGAGTAATAGATAGCACTGACCAGTAGGGGGCACAGCCACAGATGCATAGGGCGGGCGAGGTGGGCGGGAGGCTGAACTGATCCAGCACCGTATTGGACCGTGCAGGGTTGATCACTGTGACATCACTACTGGAGGCGGACCAGAGACCACCCACACTGCACACTGACAGAGTGGATGGAAGAGGGAGGATGATGGCTACTACTGAAAAATGACAGATCAACCCTAGCCCAGTGTTTCCCAAACTCGGTTCTGGAGACTCCAAGGGGTGCACGTTTTGTTTTTTGCCCTAGCACATACACAGCGGATTCATATAATCAAAGCTTAGTGATGAGTTGATCATTTGAATCAGCTGTGTGGTGCTAGGGCAAAAACCAAAACCCTTGGGAGTCCCCAGGGACCGAGCTGGGGAAACAGCACTGCCCTAGCCCCTACTCACTAGGCATATGTGTGGAGACTTAGAGGTCGGATGCCGATTATGATTTTCAACGCCCTGATACCGATTATTGGAGGACCAAAAACAAGCCTGATACCGATTATTGCGAGGACCAAAAAAAGCCGATACCGATTATTGCGAGGCCCAAAAAAGCCGATACGATTTAATCGGACCGGATTTTTAAAATTGTATTTGTAATAATGACATCTACAACAATGAGCTGAATGACAATTATTTTTCACTAATATAAATACCGATCAATAAAATTCAATTAGCCTCAAATAAATAATGAAACATGTATCAATTTGGTTTAAATTTAATGCAAAAAACAAACTGTTGGGAGAAGGGAAAGATAAAAGACTGCAAGTGATGTGCATCGTAAGAAGCTAACGTTTTTAAGTTCCTTGCTCAGAACATGAAAATATGGAATCTGTGGGTTCCTTTTAACTATGAGTCTTCAATATTCCCAGGAAGAAGTTTTAGGTTTAGTTATTATAGGAATTATAGGACTATTTCTCTCTTATACGATTTGTATTTCATTATACCATTGACTTATTGGATTATCTTATTAGGCACTTTAGTAATTGCCAAGTGTAAACGCTTATAGCTTCTTTTCCCTCTCCTCGCCGACTACCTGGGCTCCAAACCAGGAAACACATCGAAACAGCCACCTCCGAAGCAGCGCTTACCCATGCAGAGGAGGGAACAACTACTCCAAGTCTCAGAGCGAAGTGACGTTTGAAACTCTTCATTAGCGCCGCACCCCCGGCTAACTAGCTAGCCATTTTCAACATTCGGTTACAACCGGCCTAATCTCAAGAGTTGATAGGCCTTGAAGTTTCAATAACAGCGCACTATGCTTGAAGCATTGGCAGAAGAGCTGCTGGGGCAAAAAACGCACGAAAGTTGCTGTTTGAATTGAATGCTTAACGAGGCTTGCGGTGCCTTACCATCGCTCCAGTTCAGACATGCTCCTATTCAAGTCAGACTTAATTTATAACCATAAATCAACACACGAAGGATACGAGCCTTAGGTCATTAATATGGTCTATCCAGAAACTATCATCTCAAAAAACAAAACGTTTATTCTTTTCAGTGAAAATATCGGACCGTTCGATATTTTTATCTAACGGTGGGCATCCTAAGTTCTAAATATCTTCCTGTTACTCATTGACAACCTTCAATATTATGTCATAATTTACGTAAATTCTGGCAAATTATTTCGCAACTGAGCCAGGCGGGCCACTAGTTGCACCCCAATTACCCTGACCTCTGCGTTGCACACTGAACGCAAGACTAGAAGTTGACACAATTTAATCTGAGTAATATTGCCTCAGCTTACCCTCGGATTTCTTTTAACTAAATATTGCAGGATTTTAAAAATATTACTTCTGTTGATTGATTTTAAGAAAGCATTTGGATGTTTCATGGTTAGTGACACTTGGAGCTAACCAACAGTTCCTTTTTCGCGAATGTGCACCTCATCGAATTATTACTGCAACGCAGGACACGCATAATAAAAAAACTAGAATTCATCAACCATTTGTGTAGTTACTACTAGTGATTATTGATGATTGATTGTTTTTATTTAAGGATAAGTTTACATGCTAGCTAGCAACCTTACCTGGCTTCTATACTGCATTCGCGTAACAGGCGGGCCTCCTCGTAGGCAGGTGGTTAGAGCATTGGACTAGTTAACGTAAGGTTGCAAGATTGAATTCCCTGAGCTTGACAAGTAAAAATCTGTATTCTGCCCCTGAACAAGGCCAGTAACCCCACCGTTTCCTAGGCCATTCATGAAAATGAAGAATGTGTTCTTAACTTGACTTGTCCTAGTTAATAAGGTGTGGTAAAAAAATATACAGTGGGGCAAAAAAGTATTTGTTCAGCCCAACCAATTGTGCAAGTTCTCCCACTTAAAAAAGATGAGGAGAGGCCTGTAATTTTCATCATAGGGTTAACTTCAACTATGACAGGACAAAATGGAGAAGAAAAAAAAAATCCAGAAAATTCACATTGTAGGATTTTTTTGGAATTTATTTTGCAAATGGTTGGAACAAATAAGTATTTGCGTCATAAAAAAGTTTATCTCAATACTTTGGTATTAGTATACCCTTTGTTGGCAATGACAGAGGTTCAAAGTTTCTTGTAAGTCTTTCACAAGGTTTCACACACTTTGTTTGCTGGATTATTTGGCCCTTTCCTCCATGCATCTCCTCTAGAGCAGTTGATGTTTTGGGCTGTTGCTGGGCAACAACAGACTTTCAACTCCCTCCAAAGATCTATGGGGTTGGAGATCTGTGAGACTGGCTAGGCCACTCCAGACCTTTGAAATTTCTTTTACGAAAGCCATCCTTCGTTTGCCGGCCGGTGTCTTGTTTTGGGTTCTTGTCATGCTGAAAGACCCAGCCACGTTTCCTTACAATGCCATTGCTGATGGAAAGGAGGTTTCACTCAAAATCTCACTACATGGCCCTTCATTCTTTCCTTTTCGTCCTGCCCTTTGCAGAAAAAAACAGCCCCAAGCATGATCGTTTTCCACCCCCATGCTTCACAGATAGTATGTGTTCTTGGAGCAACTCAGCATTCTGTTGTCCTCCAAAACACGACAGATTGAGTTTTACCAAAAAAGTATATATTTTGGTTTATTCTGCATCATATAACATTTTCTCCCAATCTTCTTTCTGGATCATCCAAATGCTCTCTTAGCAAACTTCAGACTGGCCGGAACATTAACTGGCTTAAGCAGGGGGACACGTCTGCACTGCAGGATTTTGAGCCCACCTGGGCGGCGTAGTGTGTTACTGCATGGTTGGCTTTGTTACTTTGGTCCCAGCTCTCTGCAGGGTCATTCACTAGGTCCCCCGTTGTGTCTCTGGGATTTTTGCTCACCTTCTTGTGGATCATTTGACCCCCCCGGGGTGAGATTCTTGCGTGGAGCCCCACGATCGAGGAAGATTATCAGTTGGTCTTGTATGTCTTCCATTTCCTAATAATTGGTCCCACAAGTTTGTATTTCTTCAAAACCAAGTCTTGCTACCGATTGAGATTTCAGTTCTTCCCAGCCTGTGCAGGTCTACCAATTTTGTTTTCTGTGTGTCCTTTGAGCAACCTTTTGGTCTTGGCCATAGTGGAGTTTGGCAGTGTGACTCGTTTGAGGTTCGTGGGACGGTGTGTCTTTTAATACCTGATAACAGTTTCAAAACAGGGTGCCAATTACATACAGGTAACGAGTGAGAGGACAGAGGAGCCTCTTAAAAAATAAGTACAGGTCTTTGGAGCCTCAGAAATCGTTGCGTGTTTGTAGGTGACCCAACTACTTATTTTCCACCAAATTTGCAAATAATTCATAAAAAATCCTACAATGTTGATTTTCCGTTAGATTTTTTTTTCTTTACTTCATTTTTGTCTCGGTCATAGTTGAAGTGTACCTTATGATGAATACAGGCCTCTCTATATTTTTCTAAGTGGGAGAACTTGCACAATTGGTGGCTGACTAAATACTTTTTTTGCCCCAACTGTATTAATTATTTTAAAAAAATTTTGTGAAAAGAAATTAAATCTGCTGGAGCGGCGTCAAAAAACTCCTGGATCCCCGGACGACTGGTTGGAAGAACTGCCTAAAACGCCCTTATCGCCATGTCTGATTATGGCTCGACCTGTTGAGACCTAAAAGGTTTGGGTAATGGGTTGTAAACAGTATGCTACAAACAACATGGTTCCATCTAGCCTTTGTGTGCTGGAGCTACGCATTATTGATTCTACCTATCAAACCTCTCAGATCTACAAGAAGTGCCAGTAAGAGCTAGGGTCAAATTTGCATTGAGAAAAACCATTTCGCATGACATGGTCTGAAAATGTGGTTAGATCGGTACTGCAAGTGGTAGTTACTGTGACTAGAACTAGTAAATTGACGGTAATGACCACCTTACGTTGTCTCGCCTGAGATCTCAGGTGTGACAGCAACCACACAGGTTAGCTACAAGAGAGAAAAACACAAGTTATGGACTGTGTTCTGGGAAAAGGACTGTCTGGGTTAAAAACCATAGCACTGATTGTAGTAGACATGTTTCTGAATAGTAAGTCCTACCTTGGCTGTAGAATCTCTCTGGTTCCAGGCAGTCTGAGCTGCCACTAGGACAGGCACATCTTTGGGCTCAGGGGTCGGATCGGAGGAATCCTGCAATGAATCCCACACATATACTGAATATACCAGATTAAGGTCTTTGTGTCCTATTTCCACAGTCTGTGTGTGAGTATTTTCACCTCTGAAGTAAATATTGGTTTTACCTACAGTGTTTTACAGATAAGTATTCACACCCCTTGACTTTTTTCACATTTTGTTGTGTTACTGCCTGTGAATTTAAAATGTATTAAATTGGATTCTGTGTGTCACTGATCTACACATCAATACCACATGTCACAGTGGAAAAATATGTAAAATAACATAAAAAATAAAACGCTGAATGTCTTGAGTTAATATGTATTTCAAACCCTTTGGTATGGCAACCTAAATAAGTTTAAAGGAGATAAAGTGTTGCTTAACAAGTCCACAACTTGCATGGATTCACTCGTGTGTGCATTCTGTTTGAATTGACTACTCCATCTCTGTACCCCTACACATACATCGTTATCTGCTAAGGTCCGCTCAGCGTAGAGTAGTGAATTTCAAGCACCGATTCAACCACAAAGACCGGGATGTTTTCCAATGGCTCTCAAAG
>NC_036845.1:809168-830570 GCF_002910315.2 Salvelinus sp. IW2-2015
ATATCCCGGTTATGTCGTTTTTTTAAACAGGGATCCAGTAGCGCAAGACGAAGTTAAGCTCCACAAAATATTGACCCAAATCCTCAGACCTGTGTTGTTAAATTGTAACACACATTTAGTACCTTTATCATTGCCTGGAGGGAATGTGCTGAAATACACAACGTTTAGCTCATATTGTTGGGTTTTACGCTATATCTCTGAAATGACCTCTACCCCAATACCACTAATCCCTAACATGCCTCTAAATCTTTACCCAAGAGAATATCTCCTTACATAGAGAGAAAAAAAATGGTTGACTTTCTGTCATTTACAATCTAGACGTTCAAGTTGACGCTCCCACTGGAAGTATGTTGAGTTCCCCCTCACTTGTCAGTTGTAAAATAATTAACATCAAGTCTGACTCTTGAACAAAAATGGTACTTAATAGTGGAAAAAGAAAGCCCCAGATTCATAATATTTGGATCTGTTATTGTGAGTTTTTGCAAACCAGTGATATTGTAAAGCATTGGAACGTAAATCTGATAGTCTTCTATATTTTATGTAAATATGGCTCTAAGTCAAAAGCGTAATCTGCATTATCTACAACTGATATATTATACTTTATTGTTATATTATTGGATTTCTTTATGTTTGTTGTATGTTCTTCATCTCTCTTTGGGTGGGGTGAAAAATAAAATAGTTGTATTCTATGTAATTTTCTACTCTGGAACAATATATATGATGTTAAACAAAAAGAATGAGAGGGACTGGGTCTTGGGGACCTCAACACGCTTCAAAGGGGCTCCCGACGTGACGGGAAGCACTGATCTCATGAAAACATTTCTAAAAATCGTTTTTTCTTTGTCATTTATGGGTATTGTGTGTAGATTAGATGAGGATTGTTATTTTATTTTAATCCATTTTAGAAATTGTGGAAAAAGTCAAGGGGTCTAAACTACTGTTCCGAACTGGAAGAGGGGATACCTAGTCAGTATGTTACAACTGGGAAATGCATTCAACTGAAATGTGTCTTCTGCATTAACCCAACCCCTCTGAATCAGAAGTGGGGGGCTGCCATAATCGACAACCACGTCTTTGGTGCCCGGGAACAGGGGTGCCGGCTTCAGGGGAAAAAGACAGATTTTTACTATTAGTCAGCTCAGGGATTTGATCCAGCAACCTTCGTTTACTGGCCCAGTCTCTAACCACTAGGCTACGTAAGCTATTCATATCAGTACGCTGCAATGCCAAAAGGGAAGAAAAACTATTCTAAAAGTATCTCAAGGTTCAATATCATAGAACTTCTAAAACACTGGCAGGTTGGGTCTACTTCACTTTCTTCAGCTACTCTCTGGGAACACTCCCAGATAGCTTCAGTGAATAAAACCATAATGCTGGCAATACTGGTTTATCAAACCATGCAAGGGTGGTCAGTAGGGCATTGAAATAACAGTACCCTTCTCATGCAGAAAAAACAACGCGCACAACGCCCCGCGAGAGGCAGATAGGATGGCGAGAGCAACTAGCAGTGGCCGCGAATGTTGAGGAGAGGATTGTCCTTGACAGTAACCCGACCTGACCCTGACAGTAACCCGATCTGATCCTGACAGTAACCCGATCTGATCCTGACAGTAACCTGACCTGATCCTGACAGTAACCTGATCTGATCCTGACAGTAACACTCCGATCTGATCCTGACAGTAACCTGATCTGATCCTGACAGTAAGCCTGACAGTAACCCGACCTGATCCTGACAGTAACCTTGATCTGATCCTGACAGTAGCCTGACTGATCCTACATAACCGACTGTCCTGACAGTAACCCGACCTGATCCTGACAGTAACCTGAGAGGGGGAATTACCTGGGTTGTGCGAGAAGAATGCAAGCGTCCCATTGGCTAATCCAGCAATGACTTGACCCTGTGAATACCTGAAAGGTTTAGAGTTGAAAATAAACAAAGACAAAACATGCAATATTCAAACTGGTACACAATTATCCTTTCAGATCTAGTCATCCAAGTGTCCAACTGTAGGGGCTCGCGGTCTATATCGGACTGGGTACAGGAGTACTCACGTGAGAGAGTGCACACCCTCAGACAGAGAGATAGACTGCAGACAGCGCCTCCTGGCTGTGGACGCGGAGTGGACCAACACACTGGGAATGGAGGAAGAAAGAAACAGAGGAGAGAGGGAGAATGAGCAACTGTCAATTGTTTAACATATCATGGAAYAGCATGGTTCTGATCTCCACACCTCACCTTCCTTCCTGAGTTCCAATCCACACAGTTCCTGAGGTCTCACCTGATGACACAGAAACATAACAGAGACAGTAAGCTGATAGCATTGCCAGTGTTTAAAGCATTGTTAATGGAAATAACTAGTTGAGTGATGATTTGGAAATGATGGTGGCTATGGTTAACAAGTCTACAGAAATCWAAAATTGGTAAGCTGATCCTAGATCTGTGCCYAAGGGTAACTTTTACCCGGAGAGTAATAGATAGCACTGACCAGTAGGGGGCACAGCACAGATGCATAGGGCGGGCGAGGTGGGCGGGAGGCTGAACTGATCCAGCACCGTATTGGACCGTGCAGGGTTGATCACTGTGACATCACTACTGGAGGCGGGACCAGAGACCACCCACACTGCACACTGACAGAGTGGATGGAAGAGAGAGGAGTGATGCCTACTACTGAAAAATGACAGATCAACCYCTAGCCCAGTGTTTCCCAAACTCGGTCCTGGAGACTCCAAGGGGTGCACGTTTTGTTTTTTGCCCTAGCACTACACAGCGGATTCATATAATCAAAGCTTAGTGATGAGTTGATCATTTGAATCAGCTGTGTGGTGCTAGGGCAAAAACCAAAACCCCTTGGAGTCCCCAGGACCGAGCTGGGGAAACACTGCCCTAGCCCCTACCCACTAGGCGTTTGTGTGTAGACCTAAAAGGTTTGGATGGGTGTAACCAGTATGCTAAACAACATGGTTCCATCTAGCCTGTCAGTGGACATGGAGCTACTACCATATTGATTCTACCTATCAAACCTCTCAGATCTACAAGAAGTGCCAGTAAGAGCTAGGGGTCAATTTGACATTGAGAAAACCATTGGCATGACATGGTCTGAAAATRGTGGTTAGATGGTACTGCAAGTGGTAGTTACTGTGACTAGAACTAGTAAWTTGACGGTAATGACCACCTTACCGTTGTCTCGCCTGAGATCTCAGGTGTGACAGCAACAGCACAGTTTAGCTACAGAGAGAAAACACAAGTTATGGACTGTGTTCTGGGAAAAGACTGTCTGGGTTAAAAACCATAGCACTGATTGTAAACATGTTTCTGAATAGTAAGTCCTACCTTGGCTGTAGAATCTCTCTGGTCCAGCAGTCTGAGCTGCACTAGGACAGGCACATCTTTGGGCTCAGGGGTCGGATCGGAGGAATCCTGCAATAATCCCACACAATATACTGAATATACCAGATTAAGGTTTGTGTCTACTTCCACAGTCTGTGTGTGAGTATTTTCACCTCTGAAGTAAATATTGTGTTTACCTACAGTGTCTTCAGAAAGTATTCACACCCCTTGACTTTTTCCACATTTTGTTGTGTTACTGCCTGAATTTAAAATGTATTCAATTGAGATTGTGTGTCACTGATCTACACATAATACCCCATGTCACAGTGGAATTGTACAAATAAATAAAAAATGAAAAGCTGAAATGTCTTGAGTTAATATGTATTCAAACCCTTTGGTATGGCAAGCCTAAATAAGTTAAAGGAGTTAAAGTGTTGCTTAACAAGTCACAACTTGCATGGATTCACTCTGTGTGCATTCTGTTTTGAATGACTACTCCATCTCTGTACCCTACACATACAGTTATCTGTAAGGTCCCTCAGTAGAGTAGTGAATTTCAAGCACCGATTCAACCACAAAGACCAGGGATGTTTTCCAATGCCTCGCAAAGAAGGGCAAAAAAGCAGACATTGAGCATCCCTCTGAGCATGGAGAAGTTATTAATTACACTTTGGATGGTGTATCAATACACCCAGTCACTACAAAGATACAGGAGAAGGAAACCGCTCAAGGATTTCACCACGAGGCCAATGGTGATTTTAAACATTTACTGGCTGTGATAGGAGAAAACTGAGGATGGATCAACTGAGGATGGATCAACAACATTGTAGTTACTCCGCAATACTAACCTAAATGACAGAGAGAAATGAGGAAGCCTGTACAGAATAAAAATAGTCCAAAACATGCATCCTGTTTGCTATAAGGCACTAAAGTAATACTGTAAAACATGNACTAAAGTAATACTGTAAAACATGTATCCTGTTTGCTATAAGGGACTAAAGTAATACTGTAAAACATGTGGCAAAGAAATTCATTTTTTGTTCTGAATACGAAGCGTTATGTTTTGGGGCAAATCCAAAACAACACATAACTGAGTACCACTCTTCATATTTTCAAGCATGGTGGTGGCTGCATCATGTTATGGGTATACTTGTCATCTGCAAGGACTAGGGAGTTTTTTTAGGATAAAAGAAAATTCGTAATAGAGCTAAGCACAGGCAAAATCCTAGAGGAAAACCTGGATCAGTCTGATTTCCAACAGACACTGGGAGACAAATTCACCTTTCAGCAAGACAATAACTTAAAACACAAGCCCAAATATACACTGGAGTTGCTTACCAAGACGACATTGTAACTAGGCCACTCAGGAACATTCAGTTTTGACTTAAATAAACTTGAAGATGCCAAAATGTTTAAATGTCTGTCTAGCAATGACCAACAACCAACATGACAGAGCTTGAAGAAGTTTTAAAAGAATAATAAATGGACAAATAGTGTCCAATCCAGGTGTGCAAAGCTCTTAGAGACTTAACCAAAAATACTATTTATAATCTCGCTAATAATCGCTCCCCAAGGTGATTCTAACATGTATTGACTCAGGGGTTGAATACTTATGTAATCAAGATAGATTAGTGTTTTATTTTCCATAAATGTTTTACAAATATTATAATTTTTCTCCCACTTTGACATGACAGATTATTGTTTGTAGATTGTTGTCAAAAAATGACAGTTAAATCTATTTTAATCCCACTTTGTAACTCAACAAAACGTGGAAAAGTCAAGGGGTGTGAATACTTTCTGAAGGCACTGTACAGTTGAAGTCCGAAGTTTACATACCCCTAGAAATGTCAGAATAATAGTAGAGAAAATGATTTATTTATTTCATCACATTCCCAGTGGGTCTGAAGTTTACATACACTCAATTAGTATTTGGTAGCATTGCCTTTCAATTGTTTAACTTGGGTCAAGCGTTTCGGGTAGCCTTCCACAAGCCTCCCCAAATAAGTTGGGTGGATTTTGGCCCATTCCTCCTGACAGAGCTGGTGTAACTGAATCAGGTTTGTAGGCCTCCTTGCTCGCACACGCTTTTTCAGTTCTGCCCACAAATTTCCTAAGGGAGTGAGGTCAGGGCTTTGTGATGGCTACTCCAATACCTTGACTTTGTTGTCCTTAAGCCATTTTGCCACAACTTTGGAAGTATGCTTGGGGTCATTGTCCATTTGGAAGATCCATTTGCGACCAAGCTTTAACTTCCTCACTGATGTCTTGAGAAGTTGCTTCAATATAATCGACATCATTTTCCGACCTCATGATGCCATCTATTTTGTGAAGTGCACCATTCCCTCTTGCAGCAAAGCACCCCCACAACCTGATGTTGCCACCCCCGTGCTTCACAGTTGGGATGGTGTTCTTCAGCTTGCAAGTCTCCCCCTTTTTCCTCCAAACATAACGGTGGTCATTATGGCCAAACAGTTCTATTTCTGTTTCATCAGACCAGAGGACATTTCTCCAATAAGTATAATCTTTTCCCCCATGTGCAGTTGCAAACCGTAGTCTGGCTTTTTTATGGCGCTTTTGGAGCAGTGGTTTCTTCCTTGCTGAGCGGCCTTTCGGGTTATGTCGATATAGGACTCGTTTTACTGTGGATATATATGTATATATATATACTGTGGATATATATACGTTTTACTGTGGATATATATACTTTTGTACTTTTGTATATATATATTTTTTTCTTCTGAGGTCTTGGCTGATTTCTTTTGATTTTCCCATGATGTCAAGCAAAGAGGCACTGAATTTGAAGGTAGGCCTTGAAATACATCCACAGGTACACCTCCAATTGACTCAAATTATGTCAATTACCTATCAGAAGATTCTAAAGCCATGACATCATTTTCTGGAATTTTCTAAGCTGTTTAAAGGCACAGTCAACTTAGTGTATGTAATCTTCTGACCCACTGGAATTGTGATACAGTGAATTATAAGTGAAATAATCTGTCTGTAAACAATTGTTGGAAAAATTACTTGTGTTCATGCAGCAAAGTAGATGTCCTCAACCGACTTGCCAAAACTATAGTTTGTTAACAAATAAATTTGTTGGAGTGGTTGAAAAACGAGTTTTAATGACTCCAACCTAAGTGTATGTAAACTCCGACTTCAACTGTGTGTGTGTGTGTTTTACACTGTGTGTGTGACAGTGGGCATGCTTCCAGCCATGAACTGGCGTTTTCCCAGGGTTCCCAGACATGAGGCGGATTTCTCTCGTACAGCTCCCTCCTCCTGACCCGCGGAGACAGGGCTGCAGCAGGGGAGGCACCACTGGGAGGAAGCGGGAAGAGGAAGAACAGAGGGGAAGAAGGAGCAGTGGGTGAGAGAGTGGTTTAAAAAGATGACTGCTTTATGATAGTTACTAATGTAACCTATGTTACATCTTTTTAAACCACTCTCTCACCCACTGAGGTGAGTTCACTTCAGACCTTACAATGTAAAGCACTTTGAGCAGTTGCAAAGAGCTCCATAGACATGTAATCCCATTATCATGGGGAGGCAGGTAGCCTAGTGGTTAGAGCGTTGGGCCAGTAACCGAGCTGACAAGGTAAAAATCTGTCGTTCTGCCCCTGAACAAGGCAGTTAACCCACTGTTCCTAGGCCGTCATTGTTAATAAGAATGTGTTCTTAACTGACTTGCCTAGTTAAATAAAGGTTAAATAAAATAAAAATCAACGTACTCTGTCTGAGTTGTACTGACAGCCAGTTGCCGTGGAGACCCCATTGGTGAGTGAGTGAGGGACGGGGACGTCGGCAAGGTCAGCGCTAGAGCAGCRGACGGAACCAAGGGGTTCTTGTTCAGGCCAAACAAACGGTTGAATCTTGAACGGACAGAGAGATGGTTAATTTGACTGCAATGGACCAGAAACTATTACGCATAACTTTCCCAAAGGTCTGGTCATGTGCTTGGGCTATAGACTGTGTAGCCACAGGTAAATATGAACAGCTAAATGTTGTGAAGTCAGAGCCAGGCCCAAGACAAATATGTGTGGATGTGTGCCTGTTATCAGTTCAAGGTTTAAAGTGGAGAAAGTGGTTAACAGCATCTGTGGACTTCTTCACTGCAATAATTGCCAAATTAAAAACAGTCGTCTTTTCCTTCCTGATTCTTCACTCCCTCGCTCCTACCTTCTCCACACACTAGTCCTTTCTCTCTCTGTGATCCTCTCTTCTTGGGTGGCCCTGAAAAGAAGGGATGACTGATGTGAGATGGAGAAAAATGAGTTATTCCCTTCTCCCTTTTCTACAGGACTATGAAACCTCCTGTCAGTCTACTTCTATGGGGGAAGACAGGCAGGTATGGTTACCGAATGGTCTGACTGCGTCTCACAGCCTCCTGTCAGTCTACTTTCCTATGGGAGGACAGGCAGGTATGGTTACGAATGGTTGACTGCGTCTCACAGCCTCTGTCAGTCTACTTCTATGGGGAGACAGGCAGGTATGGTTTACCGAATGGTCTGACTGCGTCTCACAGCCTCCTGTCAGTCTACTTCTATGGGGGAGACAGGCAGGTATGGTTACCGAATGGTCTGACTGCGTCTCACAGCCTCCTGTCAGTCTACTTCTATGGGGGAGACAGGCAGGTATGGTTACCGAATGGTCTGACTGCGTCTCACAGCCTCCTGCAGCTCAAACAAACGCTCCTTATACTGGTTCTTCTCCATGACAACACGGGACATCTCCGAACGAGAGAACCGACGCAGCGATATGGTCAGGGAGGACTATGGGTAACAGATTAACATTCTAGTTAGAGTACATCAAGTCCATTAGAGAAACAGAAAAAGGTTACAACACATCTATTAGCAGAATATAAAGAGACAACACAAAGAAAGCCCTCTTACATCATCTGATTTATTTGATTCCAGTTCTTTCCGAAGTCTACAGAAGAGCAGAAACACACGCAATCAATGAATCACACCACATGAACAAATATTGTTTGTATTCCTTTGTTGTCTCATTCTGCCAACCATCAACGACCTGATACTAGAGTTGTGTACCTCTTGGTTTCCTCCTCCATTTCCTTCATCCTTCCCTCCAATCGGGTGACAGTCTCCTGGCAGGAAGTCACCTCCACTTTAAGAGCTGACCTCTCATTGGTCAGCTCCTCCACACGAGAGATCAGTGCTTTCCGGGCCGCGTTCACTAACTCACTGGGAAAGGTAGAGGGAGACAGTGTAAGAGAGAGAGAAAATGAATGAGAGATAGAAATAATGCATAAGTAAGTAAATACAGTAAACAAAGGACCCATTGTGCCCAGTTTTACTTCAGGCCCAATGTGCACTCTGTCAACGTATCTAAATGAAACAGAGGCATAGTGAATGGTAAGCCCCCTACACACAGAGTTAGTCACACAGGACTAGTCATAGTAGGGTAATAATAACGGTGGGATAAMCGCGGGGACTTACTGGGTGTGTTTCAGGTCCTCATACTGAGAAAGAATCTCCTCAAACTGGTCGGTGCTGCCTGCACAGACAAGAAGAAACAAACAGTTCTCACCACAAATAGCATTAACCCATACCTTAACCCTAAGTCAACCCTTTTCAGAACAACTAGCTTGTAATTGCTCACGCCAGATCTCATGACATTGACACTTCAATCCAGTTTAACTAGTGCCTACTGCCCAGCACTGCCTAAGATACCCCCTCAGCTCTTTCCCCCTAGACTTCCTCTGGCTGTAAAATAGAGGTTGTATGTATTTTAAGAGAGCAAAGGGCATACATTTCATCTTATGTGAACAACCAGTGCAGTGTTTCACTGCAAACAGGGGGCACAGGTGTGCCCTTGCCTAATGGCCGTACCTCTGACACTGGGCCCCTGGTCCACACTCTCTATGTATTCCTGACTCAGCTCTGACAGCTCTGAGAACACAGACTCTGTGTTCCTCAGCTCCCATTCCAGACTATCCATATCCTCATCCTCCATCTCCTGCTTCGCTCCTTCCTCTTTTTTCTCCTCCTTCTCTCCTTCCTTCTCCGCCACCTCATTAATTTCTTCCCCCATGCTGGTCTTGTCTCTGATTGGCTCTTTGGCGTCTGCTCGGACCGGGGTGCTAGGGAACATGGGTAACAGAGAAAAGGTTGGGAGGGGGCAGTGAGTGTCAGTTTGTCCAACAGTAAAGTGTGTGTTGGGGAGATGTCCAATCAARAGTCTTTCTGAACCATGACAGACCTGTGAAGGGAAGTYGTCTGATTTACAGTGAACTAGTTGTGGCTGAGTTGGTTTATGGTTATGAATGTGTAAAAGAAAAGCTTTCATGGTAATGCAATAAAGYCAGTCCAGTTCATCTTGCACTGTAAGTGCACACATACAGGACATACCTGGCCTTCATAAGGCCATGAAACTTCACCAGCTCAGGGGTGGAGCTTATGATGTCATTAATGAAGGACGCATCTCTGTCTGGCATTACGACAATGTCAATCACCCTATCGTCCTTGGTTACCGGTTCTTCCAACAGGACAGAATCAGGAGGTGTTTCTGGCCTTTGATCAGTTAGCTGGAAAAGGGGAGGTGTCAGTAAGGACAACTTCCGTAGAAAAATACTACTGCTACAAGACAGAACAGAGGTTATCAAATCTAGAGAACGTACCTCCTGCCCGCTAACACAGGATTCTGACTGGCCCTGGGTAGATTGTGAATTCTTGGAGCGCACATGGTTACTAAAGACAGACAGGGCCCATTGTGACATCATAATGCAGTGAAAATCAGAAACCATCAAATGAATGTACCACAGTGAGAGAGATATCTTTAGAATGGAAAGACTGCATACCGTTCCATGTTGTTGTAGTCATATTAACTGAATTGAGTGTTGGCTAACCTTAGTGGAGATCTCGCTCTCTCTAGATCCATTTTCCTCTCCAGCAGATCCTTATAACTGACCACCAACTGAGAGACAGCGAGAGAACGAGAGAATGGAGTTAGAAAAAGAAGGACAACAAGGAGGGACAGGGGAATAATAAAATACATTTCCAATGATGGACAGCAGCTGTTATTGATAGAAGAGTACACAGACGTTGAGTCCCAAACAGCCTCATCAGTCTAAACATGCTGTCGTCTGACCTTGTTGTGAGTGTGCTTCAGTGTGTTCAACTCTCTGCCCAGTCCAGCCCTCTGCTCTTCCAAGGCCACCACTGTCACAGAAACAACACAACACACAGTAGCAATTAGCATTAGTGTCACATACAGTACGTCTCAATGACGAAGGGTGCCAGTCAGATTCTGCCGTAGCCTACTTGCCATGGTCTTACCAAACATCCTCAGTTTGTAACAAAAAGGACGTGAATGAAGGAAGTGAATCAAATAATATAAAATAATCTACACGGACATGAAGAGGGTAAGGCATCAAAAGAGAGAGCGGGAAATAGATAGAGATTGTTACAACACTGTACATAGTCATAATAGACCATTTGAAATGTCTTTATTCTTTTGTGAGTGTAATGTTTACTGTTAATTTCTGATTGTTTACTTCACTTTTTTTTAAATTCAAATAAAATGTTATTTGTCACATGCGCCGAATACAACAGGTAAACCTTACAGTGAAACGCTTACTTACAAGCCCTTACAGAATCAATGTGCAGGGGCACAGGTTAGTCGAGGTAATTGAGGTAATATGTACATGTAGGTTGAGTTAAAGTGACTATGCATAGACAATAAACAGAGAGTAGCAGCAGTGTACAAGGGGGGGGGGGGGGCAGATGCAATAGTCTGTGTAGCTGTTCAGGAGTCTTATGGCTTAGGGGTAAAAGCTGTTAAGAAGCCTTTTGGACTAGACTTGGCGCTCTGGTACGCTTGCGTGCGGTAGCAGAGAGACAGTTTATGACTAGGTGGCTGGAGTCTTAGACAATTTTTAGGGCCTTCCTCTGACACCGCCTGATATAGAGGTCCTGGATGGCAGGAACCTTCGCCGCAGTGATGTACTACCTCGGTGGTGCCTTGCGGTCGGAGGCGAGCAGGCCATACCAGGCAGTGATGCACCAGTCTTGATGGCTCTCGATGGTGCAGCTGTTATAACTTTTTGAGGATCTGAGGACCGTGTCAAATCTTTTCAGTCTCCTGGGGGGGGGGGGGGGGGGGGGCGGTAGACTTTGTCATGCCGTGGATCCTTACAAGACACCAGACACGTCCCCGATATCTCTGTCTATTCCTCCTGCGAATGACGGGGATGAGGGCCTTGTCGGGCGTCTGAAGTAAATACTTTGCGTCCGACTCGTTAAGTATTCTTCCAGTACGGGGTGACCCAGTCAGACACTCACATTGGTCAGCCTGCTCTCTGGCTTTTTTCTCCAGTTCTTTTTCCCTCTCTCTCTCTCCTTCTCTCTTCCCCTCATCGTCCTCCGTCTGCTCAATTGGTCATCCAACTCCAGATACCGCTAAATTGCAAAAAACAACATGTATCAAAATGAATGAAACTATATGAACGTTTTATTTATGCATTTTAATCAAACATCTGAATTCACTGAGTTGAAAAGGAATTGATCCCAAACCTGACTCCATATCAAATTAGCATAAAAAAAATATATATCATCCATAAACACATTCCATCGCCTTCTCACCTCCTGGGCTCCTCTCTCCTCAGTAGTTTCTCACTCTGGTATCTCTCCAACAGCTCATCTCGCTCTCCTTTCTCTCTCTCGGCCTCCTCCTCCCTCTCTCTGAGCTGGGCTCTGCAGCTGGCCAGGCCCTCCAGGACCCATACAAGAATGGGCACCAGGGACTCCACAACCCCTACGCCATGGGTCTCTATCACTGTCTGTAGCAGGGAAGAAGGGATGGGGGGTAGCATCAGATGAGTGTGGGTGGTGATGGAGAAGAGACAGAGGAATGAAAAGCCAGCGAGGAGAAAGAGAAGCAGGAAAGGGGTGATAAAACAGAAAGCAGTTGAGTGGTGGATGTGATGTGTGTTTACCTGTAGTTCTGAGTACAGTTTCCCGGCCTCTTCACTCACAATATCAGGGTCCAGATCCAGCTCCCCAGACCCACACAGGATACTCTCTCCACACTCCATCCCTCTCTATCTCCCTCTCTGTCTATAAGTTAATTGGTCTCAGCTGATATGAGTATGTGAACTGTGTCTGTCAATACACCTCTTCCTCTTATATATAAATACCTACCCAACTAGTTTATCTAGACCTCTCACACTCATGTCTACTCCCATTTCATCCATCTCTCTACTGTACATGGTCCTTGCTCCATTTCTACAGTAAATGACCCCCCTATTCTCCTTAATGCCTCTTCCTCTGCTCTAACTGACGCTGATGTCTGGGGGGGAGCGGGTTGGTGCCCATTCTGAAAGAGAGAGAGAAAAAAACAGAATCATAATCATTTCTACAATGTCAGTGGAAATATAGGCTTGCAGGTACATACTACATGACTATTTTCAGAAGTAAAAACCCCTTTATAACTATCAAACCACCATCATCTGTTTCCCTTTCTCTTAGTTTCCTGTGTCTCACTGTGAGGGACAGAATGTGAACACTAGACATAGAAGTGATACAGTGTGTATCGAGTTAGTTACTTTATTCACACTATGAGTCTTGTCTACTTTTACATATGTCTGTTGCTCTCTCCAATAACAGGTTGTGCCGTTAGACAAGTGACTTGGCAGTATGCAGAATCAGAATGACTTAACATTAGCATTACTAAGCAAAATGACTCCATTCACGGTTAGTAAGCATACTCCTTTTAATTCACACACACCGACTTAGGGTGTTTCCCAACATGACTTGCCCTAGCAGGCGTACCTGTCCTCCTCACAGATCCCTCCTCCTGCCACCACCAGGCTCTTAACTGGGGATCAAAACACATGACAGTACCCACTACCCTGGTCTAGGCCTCACACCTACAGGCAGTGGATCCCAAGTAACCTCGACCAACGTCTGGCAAGCCTTGTCCCTGGATATGTATATCACTGATGGGGTTTCTTTCTTCTTATTGGTGTGTTGTTATTCTAAAGTAACTGTCAGATTATTATGCAATCTGTCCTCCAAAACGATTCAGACTGTACAAACACTTACCACCTGTTGCTGAATTGGTAGTTTGTGTTGCTGGGTACTGTATGTACTACAAAAACACACACACACACACACACACACACACACACACGAGATATTGAATGACAGCAACACACGGACGTCCAAAGAATAATCGACGATGCAGCCTAAGCAATAAACACCAACTCGATCTAGCCGGCCTAAAGTGCAATAACATGATGACTTATAGATCTTACGAGATTACCTTCATTTCATTTGGCCAACTGTTTAGCCTACTGTACTTCGGAGAACTGCACCAAAACGTTCACTCTGTCTTTTTATATGTTAACTCACCTTTGAGTCTCTTTAGTTCCCAAAACTTGTATATCATTTGTTGAAACAGGTAATATTCCAGTAGTTCACTTTGGAGAAGATATCAATTACTCCTAAAATGAGTTTAAAGAAGGGGGTGTAGTTTAATTGCGACTCATTTGATCGAATTCCTGTTCTGGCCTATCGGAGTGATAAGACTGTCTGCAGTGTCCAACGGTCGTGTACAAGAGGCGGGACATCGGCTGGTCTTGTTTTCAAGGGAGGAAAAAAAGTTCCTAACTTGAACAATGACACGTGACGATGGGAACACTGAAGGGTTGTCAGGTGACCTTCTCTAATACCTGTCTGAATTTTTCACATATGACCTTTCACCCTTTAATCAAGTACAGTATAACTATGTGAACAACTGAACATCCGCAGAAAACCATCAGATGTTTGCAAAGACGTGGCCAGGTATCCAATTTCATATACAGCAGTCATTCCATAGACTAGATTAACCAGATCAGGTTGTGTTTTTACAGAAAATCCTGCTGACTATGCGCTGAAATTGCAGGAAAAGTTTCCTTTCTACATAACATGAGTTACTACCGTAATAACAAATGGTTTGGGGAAGTGAAGGAAATGTGCCAGTGAAACTCAGTACTCTTAGGCAATTCATAGGCCTTTGCGTGAACTATAGACAATGAAACTAGTTTTGAGTATTGCTAGCAAGGGCATGAAGAATGAGTACAGTACATTCTCCAGCAGATGGAGACAAACACACATCTGTCTTTGTCTCTTGTGTGTCTTTTTTATCTGTATGTACACTGACTGTACAAAACATTAGGAACATCTTCCTACTATTGAGTTGCAACACCTTTTGCCCTCAGAACAGCCTCAATTCATCGGGGCATGGAGTGTTGAAAGCATTCCACAGGGATGCTGGCCCATGTTGACTCCAATGCTTCCCACATTTGTGTTAAGTTGGCTGGATGTCCTTTGGGTGGTGGACCATTCTTGATACATACAGGAAACGTTTGAGCATTGCAATTCTTGACACACTCAAACCGGTGCGCGTGGCACCTACTACCATACCCCATTCAAAGGCACTTCAATCTTTTGTCTTACCCGTTTACCCTCTGAATGGCACACATGCACAATCCAATCAGCCTAGATGAAGGGGAGACAGGTTAAAGAAGGATTTTTAAGCCTTGAGACAATTGAGACATGAAGTGGATTTAACAGGTGACATCAATAAAGGGTCATAGGTTTCACCTGGATTCACCTGGTCAGTTTATGTCATGAAAGAGCACACTCAGTGTTTTGTACACTCAGTGTATATCTCTCTCTCTCTCTCTCTCTCTCTCTCTCTCTCTCTCTCTCTCTCTCTCTCTCTCTCTCTCTCTCTCTCTCTCTCACACACACACACACTCACTCCTTTACTCCACCCTCCATCATAACCATAGGATGAAAGATCAAGTTCTTTGAGAGGCTAGTTAAGGACTATATCATCTCCACCTTACCCGACACCCTAGATCCACTACAATTCTCATATGCCCAAACAAATCCATGGACGACGCAATCACCATTGCACTGCACACTGCCCTATCCCAGGATATGTTGTTTCCAGTTTGCATAAAGTCCAGTTCTTTAAAGGCCGTCGTGGTATCGGCTTGAGGGGGGATGTACACGGCTGTGACTATAACCGAGGAGAATTCGCTTGGGAGATCATATTATCTCTTGGGAGATAATTTGAGATTTTTGGTTCCAACCGCCGTGTCATTGTGAGACGCAGAGTAGGTGAACAGATGATCTCTGCATGTGTGGTTCCCACCGTGAAGCATGGAGGAGGAGGTGTGATGGTGTGGGGGTGCTTTGCTGGTGACACTGTCTGTTATTTATTTAGAATTCAAGGCACAATTAACCATCACGGCTACCACAGCATTCTGCAGCGATACGCCATCCCATCTGGTTTGCGCTTAGTGGGACTATAATTTGTTTTTCAACAGGACAATGGCCCAACACACCTCCAGGCTGTGTAAGGGCTATTTGACCAAGAAGGAGAGTGATGGAGTGCTGCATCAGATGACCTGGCCTCCACAATGACCCAACCACATCCCAATTGAGACTGTTTGGAATGAGTTGGACTTCAGAGTAAAGGAAAAGCAGCTAACAAGTGCTCAGAATATGTGGGAACTCCTTCAAGACTGTTGGAAAAGCATTCCAGGTGAAGCTGGTTGAGAGAATACCAATAGTGTGTAAAGCTGTCATCAAGGCAAAGGGTGGCAACTTTGAAGAATCTGAAATATAAAATGTATTTTGACTTGTTTAACACTTGTTTGGTTATTACATGATTCCATATGTGTTATTTCATAGTTTTGATTTCTTCACAATTATTATACAATGTAGAAAATAGTAAACATAAAGAAAAACTCTGGAATGAGTAGGTGTGTCCAAACTTTTGACTAGTACTGTATATAGTGTATTCTAATCATGTACAGTATATATATTTTTCTTCGGGATTATTATTGCTAGGTATTACTACACTGTTGGAATTAGAAACACAAGCATTTCGCTGCACCTGCGATAACATCTGCAAATCTGTGTATGTGACCAAGAAACTTTGATTTGATTTGATTTGATAATGGAAATGTTATGCAATGTTTTACAAACGGTGGGCCTGTCTGACTAAATAATGAAGAGTGACGTGCAATGACCATGTGAAAAGTAATCTTCTAAACTACTTGCATCACATTGAAAATTGTGTTTTGTTTGTTTTCCACAGGAAACCTCTCATCGTCACACTTTCCTGTTGCATTCCACCCAGATTGAAGAGAGAGATTGAGAAAGATGAAGAGGAGGGAAAAGAGAGAGAGAGATAAAGGTCTGTTTATGTGATACCAGAACAAGAGGGGAAGAATTGGCGTTTACACATGGAGACAGAGATTGTCAAATATTTAATCTTCAAATTACTCAACCAAAATACATTTTTATGGTGTGGAACAAATTCATAACATACATATAAAACATGACTGTTCTTCCACTAATACTAAAGTGTGACAGTGTGCAACACAGCCAGACCACTACGTGCAATAATCATAACTTGAAAACGTATTTCTCTCATCCCCTCTTTTTTTTTTTTTTTTTACACAGTCACAGTTTTTTTAACACTCCTCCCTCTCTCCCCTATGAGCACCACCTTCCCATCCTCCCTCTCCTCCCTCGTTATATCTCCCCTCTTCGTCAGGAAGCGAAAGCCCACCACACTGCCCACCACCCCAAAACTGATAGCCAGAACCACCAAT
The DNA here is from genome assembly GCF_002910315.2 of Salvelinus sp. IW2-2015. Lineage (NCBI taxonomy): Eukaryota > Metazoa > Chordata > Actinopteri > Salmoniformes > Salmonidae > Salvelinus > Salvelinus sp. IW2-2015. The sequence goes on from NC_036845.1 coordinate 826,127, forward strand.
CCCAGCCCCAGGAGGTGCGAGGTCCGGCCCCCGACCTGCACTGATTGGTCCCAGATACCCAGGGCAACCACGCTTAGGCCAATCAGAGTGCCCCAAACACCAAAGGCTAGCATGCAGGAGCCACAGGACAGTTCAGCGCCCCCGGTTATCACGGTGATGCCTGCCACGGAGACAACCCCTCCTGGTAGGGTCACCATCTCTGATTTGGAGTCATAGGTCACGGCGGTGGTGGCACCTGGGAGAGCAGAGGGATCCAGGGTGTCCATCTTTGTTGTTATCTTTTAGATGTCTCTTTCGTACTCCGATAGTAGCTTCTGTACATATCTCTGTTACTCCTTTTGTATGTTTCTCTTTGCTTTGTTGCTCTTGGCTTTGTGTCCTGTGTCCAGTCTTGTGTCCAGTCTCGTGTCCAGTCTTGTGTCCAGTCTCGTGTCCAGTCTTGTGTCCAGTCTCGTGTCCAGTCTCGTGTCCAGTCTTGTGTCCAGTCTCGTGTCCAGTCTTGTGTCCAGTCCTGGGCCACAAAGTAGTCAGTTAAAGCACATGGATGGAGGTGTTCATCTCGTCTGCAGTATAGTTTTTCCTATTGAATGATATGATCGTGATGCAATATAATCAAATTGATCAGTGACAACAACCAGTAACAAACCAAGGATTTTTTTTCTTTATTGCTTCAGGATATCTTCATATAGACGTATTTGTCTTTACAGTGTTTAAATCAGGCTTTAGAAGTCCCTAATCAATATCATATGACTCTACAGCTTTAACTCAAGCATTAAATAAAGAGAGAAAAAAAAACACTGCTTTTAAAGAGAAAGAAAACTATTTAATTTGAGTGAAAATAAATACTCACCTCAGTGGCTTCCTATCAATATTGGACCAAATAGCACATTGGTTGGTGTGTAAAATGTTGGTCTGTGGACGTCCTTTACATTCATGAAAATCATTCGATTACTGAAGAGCCCAAATGTATGGGTTTTGTCATCTTCAGTAAAGGCCAAACTGTGTTGGCTTTCTCTGTGGGGAGATTCTAAAGAAATGGGAGCAGACGACTCATTGCTTGTCACCTTTATCATGTGACGCCTACAAAGACGGAGGCGGACGCAGTTGTTATGATTGTTGTTATCATTTGTTTGTTTCTGCTGTTCTCTGTATTCAGTAGGAAGGTCTCGTCTGTCGTTAAGCCTCATTATGACCCATTAACTGGTATTTATCTAGGACCCCTTCCTTTTTCTCTCCCTCGTTCCCTCGCTCTCTCTCTGAAGGTTTGGGTTGGGTCCCACCAAGGCATTGTTTGGGTAGACTTAGAGTTTATGTTTTTTCTAGTTCTTAAAAGGTTTCCCTCTCCCTGTTTCCAATATCACTTCCTCTCTTTAAGTGCTCTTTCTGCACTCTTCTACTGAAAATAAATCACATTAGCAACGGTGAATTTGAGTGTGTTCATAAAAAGCCTCAGAACGTCTTTTTCCACCCCTGTGGAAAAATATTTAGGTTTATAGCTGCTTTTTTTTACCCTGAGGTAATGAGACTTTATAAGTACAGTAGTCCTGTTTTTAACTGTATGGAATATGCTTTTCAGTGTACTGCTTCTTGCGGTTTGCTACGGTCAGGAAAAATATATCAACAGCCTGAATGTTGTTATCCATAATGTACTGGGAGGTAATTTACCAATGCAGACCTGTGACACAGATGGAGAGGTCACGGAGGTTCAGCCGTATTACCTATATGTGTCAGTAAGAACCCAGGATGATCCTCTTCCCAGGCCACAGAATGAGGCTCCCGTCTGTCTGAAGACCAGAAGAAATCCCTACCACAGACAGACAGATGTACTCACACGTTGACTCAATGAACTGCTTGTGTAACGGAGGGGTTTCCTGGCACGGTAGCTAGTACGACTGTTTACGAACAAACTGACATTCCCAGAAATGTGCCAATGTTGATCTGAAACCATGGAGCACATATAATAATGCCATGTTTCCACCTGAGATTTCCCCCAGTGTTTACCCAAAGGGCTCAGACTTGTATGATTCTATCTCCACGGACCAGCACCTGTGTCTCACTGGGCCATGGCATCGACGGTCCTGCTCTGACTTGGGGCCAAGGCCTGACCACTGATACTTTTCAGCCTTACATAACAATGGTTACTGTGAACATGGGTTAAMACCTTTCTATGGTTAACATGTTCTCACAAAGCAACTGTCTTGATGACCCAGAGGTTGTTGATTCTGCTCTTTACAAGTCGTTGATAGTCTACTCCTGCCTTTTCACCCCAAGTCTTTGGTGTCAAACTCCTGATGGAAACAAAAGAACACTACAGCCTACATTAAAATAAACACATGATGGCACACTGATGCTGGGAGGTCTGAGGTGGAAATTCAGAATTAGAGCTGTCACTATAAAAACAAAAATCAGTAACCGTTAGTTTCAGCAGATGCCTTTACTATCACAAAAAGGGGTTATGTCCAGGTCAGGAATCTACACTGGGCCTGTGGGTATGTCCAGGTCAGGAATCTACACTGGGCCTGTGGGTATGTCCAGGTCAGGAATCTACAGACTGTGATTCTGGCGTGTGTATGGCCTGTGTTATGACACGTGTGTGATGACCGGTGTTTATGCGCCCGGTGTTATGGCACGTGAATCGGGCGTGTTAATGGCCGTGTAATATGAAGTGTTATGATGTCGTTTTAGGCCGGTGTTAATTGGCCATGGTGTTTTGATGACGTGTTATGCCGGTGTTATGACCGTGTTCTGACGTGTTACTGCTCCCGTGTTTATGACGTGTTAATGCGTGTTATGCCCCGTGTTTATGTGCGTGTTATGGATGTGTTATGACGTGTTATGACCGTGGTTATGCCGTGTTATGACGTGATAATGGCGGTGTTTGATGCCAGGTGTTATGACGTGTTTATGGGATGTGTGTTTATGCCGGTGTTATGACCGTGTTAATGACGTGGTTTATGCCTGTGTTGGATTGGACAGTGTTATGACGTGTTTATGCCGTGTGTATGCCGTGTTATGACGCTGTTTATGCTTCGACTGCCGCTGCCGGTTTTCCGCCTCCAGCAACACCAGAAAATGGCCAACAGTAGAACCAGGCTCAAGCTCTGCGTTTTACACTATGATTTGACAGATTTGAGCTATTGTTAGAAGTTGTTTCTTTTTAATAAAAAATTGAAATAGTTTCGCATCGCCCATATTTTAACAAGGTATGACTCAATTCAATTATAATAATGAAATTAATAAATGCTTCAGAAATGACCTTTGTCAAGTTAGGATTAGTCATGAATATGACCAGGACGATTGCACAACGCTGTGTGGAAAACCTGGGGGATAAATGTTGGGTGTTAATTGGGTTCAATATCTGTCCTGAGAAGTCAGAAAAAACTACGTCACGTGAGACATGCCAAAATTGGGTATTTTCAAGAGACAAACAACTAATTTACATATGACATGAAAAACAACTATTACACTTGAATTTGACATATTTTTACCATGGTTTAGGTTAAGTTAACAGCAGTATGTAACCCAACTGTTGTTTCAATTTAGTGTTTTTATCAAATGTACACACAATGTCACAAGGACATAAAATGATTCGTAGAACAACCTTTTACAATTTGGGTTGGGTATGATCCCGAATTGCTTCAATAATCACAAAGGTTGGTAAAATAATAACAGTATGGCCGGAGATAACTTTTTGTTATTTTTGATGGTGGATGTGTGAGTTGACAATGTTTGGTTCCTCCTATGCCTTATACTGGTAGGCCGATGTATAACCTATAGCTTTCCCTCCTGTCCTAATTAACCTTACATCGATTCTTACCTTGTTCCCATATAACTCTGTCAAAAGAGGATGTGTTTCTCTTGCCCCTATAAATATATCGCCAGTGAGCTGTTTATTTGGATTACCACTGCGCCCGCCGTGCTCCAGTCTGAGCAATTACCATCACCTCCCATCACTCAGATAATTACTACCCCCCCCCCTCCCTCCCTCACAAAAACAATCCCTGGCTTTTGACCTTATCATGGACATACCACAGGCCCTAGTGTTAGAGTCCTCACCTGGACATACCCACAGGCCCAGTGTTAGATTCCTGACCTGGACATACCCACAGGCCCAGTGTTAGATCCTCACCTGGACATACCCACAGGCCCAGTGTTAGATTCCTGACCTGGACATACCCAGTGTTAGATTCCTGACCTGGACATCCAGGCCCAGTGTAGTTCCTGACCTGGACATACCCACAGGCCCAGTGTTAGATTCCTGACTCTGGACATACCCACAGGCCAGTGTTAGATCCTGACCTGGACATACCCACAGGCCCAGTGTAGATTCCTGACCTGGACATACCCACAGGCCGTGTAGATTCCTGACCTGGACATACCCAGTGGCCGTGTAGATTCCTGACCTGGACATACCCACAGGCCCAGTGTAGATTCCTGACCTGGA
>NC_036845.1:830595-851490 GCF_002910315.2 Salvelinus sp. IW2-2015
AAAAAACAACTAATTTAATTGAATGAAAACACATGTACTATTGACAATTTTACCATGGTTTAGGTTAGTTACAGCAGATATGTAACCCAACTGTTTCAATTTAGTGTTTTTATCAAATGTACACACAATGTCACAAGGACATAAAATGCATTCGTAGAACAACCTTTTACAATTTGGGTTGGGATTGATCCCGAATTGCTTCAATAATCACAAAGGTTGGTAAAATAATAACAGTATGCCGGAGATAACTTTTTGTTATTTTTTGAGGTGGATTGTGGAGTTGACAATTGTTTGTTCCTCCTATGCCTATTTACTGGTAGGCCATGTATAACCATACTGCTTCTCCTGTCCTAATTAACCTTACATCGATTCTTACCTGTTCCCATCTATAACTCTGTCAAAAGAGGATTTTCCTCTTGCCCCTATAAATATATCTCCAGTGAGCTTGTTATTTGGATTACCACTGCCCCGCCCTGGCTCCAGTCTGAGCAATTACCATCACCCCCATCACTCAGATAATTACTACCCCCCCCCCCACCCTCACAAAAACAATCCCTGGCCTTTGACCTTATCTGGGACATACCACAGGCCTAGTAGTTAGAGTCCTCACCTGGACATACCCACAGGCCCAGTGTTAGATTCCTGACCTGGACATACCACAGGCCCAGTGTTAGAGTCCTCGACCTGGACATACCACCAGGCCCAGTGTTAGATTCCTGACCTGGACATACCCAGTGTTAGATTCCTGACCTGGACACAGGCCCAGTGTTAGATTCCTGACCTGGACATACCCACAGGCCCAGTGTTAGATTCCTGACCTGGACATACCCACAGGCCCAGTGTTAGATCCTGACCTGGACATACCCACAGCCCAGTTTAGATTCCTGACCTGGACATAACGCCCAGTGTTAGATTCCTGACCTGGACATACCCAGTGGTTAGATCCTGACCTGGACAACCCACAGGCCCAGTGTAGATTCCTGACCTGGACATACCCCAGTGTTAGATTCCTGACCTGGACATACCCACAGCCCAGTGTAGATTCCTGACCTGGACATACCCACAGGCCCAGTGTAGATTCCTGACCTGACATACCCACAGGCCCAGTGTTAGATTCCTGACCTGGGACATACCCACAGGCCCAGTGTAGATTCCTGACCTGGACATACCCACAGGCCCAGTGTAGATTCCTGACCTGGACAATACCCACCAGGCCCAGCACGTCATAACACGGCATAACACGGCATAACACGTCATAACACGGCATAACACATCATATCACGTCATAACACGACATAACACGCCATAACACGCCATAACACAACATAACACGGCATACCTCGTCATAACACGTCATAACACGGCATAACACGCCATAACACAACATAACACGTCATAACACAACATAACACGTCATACCACGTCATAACACGCCATAACACGTCATAGCACCCCATAACATGTCATAACATGTCAACCCTCTTACCCATAGATACAGTATACTAGATTTTTGGGGGGAGAAGCTTGCATTCAATTGCCCCTTACTATTGAAAGGGTTAGGGTAGGACATGTAAACCTCTATATGGTGTTCCAATGGCGAAGTTACATGGAATATGGTTAGAAGGAGCATGGTGTTTGCAATGCTACAGTTGGACTTGTGTTGTTACCTATTTGTCACATTGTGGCTGTGTGGGTTAATTGTAAGTCATTTTGGACAATTCCTTACCTTATTACTTATAGTACAGGCACAAATAAATGTGTGAGGAGGAAAGGGGGTAGGAGAAGGACACAAACTACACTACCAGAAGAAAAATTGAGACTTAGAGATGGAGATGGGGGTCCAGGTGGGTAGGAGGTAGTAAAGAGGGATACATGTTCCTATCACAGACAAAACAAAGACAGACATAGTGGGGAAAGAGACAATAATGGCTCATTTCCAACAAGGATTTGCCCCAGTGTTTTCCCAAAAGGCTCAGACTTTTCTGTTTCCACTTACGCAGGCCGTCACCCATGTCTCACTGGGCCATCGCTCGGGCGGACTTGCTCTAATTTGGAGGCAAGGCCCTGGGTACTTTAAATCTGGCTTGCATTTACATAACAATGGCTAACTGTGAACTTTAATACCTTCTCACAAAGCAACAGTCTTGAATGATGCAGAGGTGGTTAATTATAGTCTTAATTGTCACACTCCTGAGTGGTATACTACGAAGCAAGCTAGATCTAGGGTTTTCTCAAGCTAGCCAGCCTCAGTTAGCTTCACATTCCAGCTCAGGCTTTATCCGTACTACGACGGTGAATATGTCTTGTCCCCCTGCCGCTAACTTTAGCCACAGCCTGCTGAAATCTAAGTTCAGCAGGCTATGGTGTGAAATAGGCGTGTTGAAGTGCCGTCTTTATTTTATCGTTAATGCCATCTTTGGTGTGCTTATCAATGCACAATAACCTTTTTTCCCCACTCCTATCGATTAAATAATTGTATTGTCATACAAAAGGTTTACTGTGCATGAAGTTTCATTTGATGAGTATTCTAACATTACATTTTTTTTGCACAGAAAACTTTTGATTAAATATTTTATTAATCAGTCATCTTCCTCAAATGAAGGGGAGGATGACGCAATCTTTGCGAGAGGGAGGGAATCTGATTTAATTGGTCCTCGTCTCGCAGCTCAGACACATAATTCAGGAGAAATGGAGTTAACCTGTCCCGGAGCAGGTTCGTTTTGAAGGATACTTCTGTCAAAACAAACACTTAAAGAGGGAGAAGGGAAGGACATGTTAAGAGATTTACAGTAGCAGTCAAAAGTTTGGACACACCTACTCATTCCAGGGTTTTTCTTTATTTTACTATTTTCATTGTAGAATAATAGTGAAGACATCAAAAACTATGAAATAACACATATGGAATAATGTAGTAACCAAAAAAAGTGTTAAACAAATTAAAATATATTTTATATTTGAGATTATTCAAAGTTGCCACCCTTTGCCTTGATGACAGCTTTGCACACTCTTGGCATTTTCATGAAGTAGTCACCTGGAATGCATTTCAATTAACAGGTGTGCCTTGTTGAAATTTAATTTGTGGAATTTCTTTCCTTCTTAATGCGTTGTGACAAGGTAGGGGTGGTATACAGAAGATAAAAGACCAAGTCCAAATTATGGCAAGAACAGCTCAAATAAGCAAAGAGAAATGACAGTCCATCATTACTTTAAGACATGAAGGTCAGTCAATCCGGAAAATTTTAAGTGCAGTCGAAAAAACCATCAAGCGCTATGATGAAACAGGCTCTCATGAGGACCGCCACAGGAAAGGAAGACCCAGAGTTACCTCTGCTGCAGAGAATAAGTTCATTAGAGTTTCCAGCCTCAGAAATTGCAGCCCAAATAAATTCTTCACAGAGTTCAAGTAACAGACACATCTCAACATCAACTGTTCAGAGAAGACTGCGTGAATCAGGCCTTCATGGTAGAATTGCTGCAAAGAAGCCACTACTAATGGACATTAGACATATGGAAATCTGTACTTTGGTCTGATGAGTCCAAGATGCTCAGCATCTGTGGGAACTCCTTCAAGACTGTTGGAAAAGCATTTCAGGTGAAGCTGGTTGAGTGAATGCAAAGCGTGGGTACTTTGAAGAATTTGAAATATAAAATATATTTTGATTTGTTCAACACCTTTTTGGTTACTACATGATTCCATGTGTTATTTCATACTTTTTATGTCTTCACTATTATTCTACAATGTAGGAAATTGTAGAAATAAAGAAAAACCCTTGAATGAGTAGGTGTGTCCAAACTTTTGACTGGTACTGTATGTTTACACTTACTGTAGAGACAAAACAAAGGCATGATGAGAGACAAGCCTGGGAGAGGATAAACATCTAGGAGCCGAGCTTCCTGGAAAAGCATGTGCAGGATGGAGAGAAAGAGACAAGGTGGAGGAGACAGAGAGGGGACACAAANTCAAGCTAGCCAGCCTCAGTTAGCTTCACATTCCAGCTCAGGCTTTATCCGTACTACGACGGTGAATATGTCTTGTCCCCCTGCCGCTAACTTTAGCCACAGCCTGCTGAAATCTAAGTTCAGCAGGCTATGGTGTGAAATAGGCGTGTTGAAGTGCCGTCTTTATTTTATCGTTAATGCCATCTTTGGTGTGCTTATCAATGCACAATAACCTTTTTTCCCCACTCCTATCGATTAAATAATTGTATTGTCATACAAAAGGTTTACTGTGCATGAAGTTTCATTTGATGAGTATTCTAACATTACATTTTTTTTGCACAGAAAACTTTTGATTAAATATTTTATTAATCAGTCATCTTCCTCAAATGAAGGGGAGGATGACGCAATCTTTGCGAGAGGGAGGGAATCTGATTTAATTGGTCCTCGTCTCGCAGCTCAGACACATAATTCAGGAGAAATGGAGTTAACCTGTCCCGGAGCAGGTTCGTTTTGAAGGATACTTCTGTCAAAACAAACACTTAAAGAGGGAGAAGGGAAGGACATGTTAAGAGATTTACAGTAGCAGTCAAAAGTTTGGACACACCTACTCATTCCAGGGTTTTTCTTTATTTTACTATTTTCATTGTAGAATAATAGTGAAGACATCAAAAACTATGAAATAACACATATGGAATAATGTAGTAACCAAAAAAAGTGTTAAACAAATTAAAATATATTTTATATTTGAGATTATTCAAAGTTGCCACCCTTTGCCTTGATGACAGCTTTGCACACTCTTGGCATTTTCATGAAGTAGTCACCTGGAATGCATTTCAATTAACAGGTGTGCCTTGTTGAAATTTAATTTGTGGAATTTCTTTCCTTCTTAATGCGTTGTGACAAGGTAGGGGTGGTATACAGAAGATAAAAGACCAAGTCCAAATTATGGCAAGAACAGCTCAAATAAGCAAAGAGAAATGACAGTCCATCATTACTTTAAGACATGAAGGTCAGTCAATCCGGAAAATTTTAAGTGCAGTCGAAAAAACCATCAAGCGCTATGATGAAACAGGCTCTCATGAGGACCGCCACAGGAAAGGAAGACCCAGAGTTACCTCTGCTGCAGAGAATAAGTTCATTAGAGTTTCCAGCCTCAGAAATTGCAGCCCAAATAAATTCTTCACAGAGTTCAAGTAACAGACACATCTCAACATCAACTGTTCAGAGAAGACTGCGTGAATCAGGCCTTCATGGTAGAATTGCTGCAAAGAAGCCACTACTAATGGACATTAGACATATGGAAATCTGTACTTTGGTCTGATGAGTCCAAGATGCTCAGCATCTGTGGGAACTCCTTCAAGACTGTTGGAAAAGCATTTCAGGTGAAGCTGGTTGAGTGAATGCAAAGCGTGGGTACTTTGAAGAATTTGAAATATAAAATATATTTTGATTTGTTCAACACCTTTTTGGTTACTACATGATTCCATGTGTTATTTCATACTTTTTATGTCTTCACTATTATTCTACAATGTAGGAAATTGTAGAAATAAAGAAAAACCCTTGAATGAGTAGGTGTGTCCAAACTTTTGACTGGTACTGTATGTTTACACTTACTGTAGAGACAAAACAAAGGCATGATGAGAGACAAGCCTGGGAGAGGATAAACATCTAGGAGCCGAGCTTCCTGGAAAAGCATGTGCAGGATGGAGAGAAAGAGACAAGGTGGAGGAGACAGAGAGGGGACACAAAAGGGAAGGGGACACGGTGGAAGTGACAGAGAGGGGACAGAAGGGAAGGAGACAAGGTGGAGGAGAGGAATGAGAGAAGGGGTACAGAGGGGAAGGATGTGGGGACAGAATAAAACAAGTGAAGGGGACAGGAGCAGGGAGGAGATGGATAGAATGGAGTAGCAGAGAACGAAAGGGCCAGAGGTGAAGGAGGAAAGAGGACAGAGACAGAGGGGTGAAGGAGGGAAGGAGGCAGAAACAGAGAGGTGAAGGAGGGAAGGGGACAGAGACGGGGTAAAGGAGGGAAGGGGACAGAAACAGAGAGGTGAAGGAGGAAAGGAGGCAGAGACAGAGAGGTCAAGGAAGGAAGTGGCCAGGGGCAGCTGAACTTCCTATAAAAGCCCTGTACAGATGGCTGTTTTAGAATTAGGAGTACCTGCTCAGCTAAACCCATTTAAGTGTCTTTACTAGAACATACAGACCCAAAACCTTAATCAACTACCACTTACTTTAATAGTCATAAAATAGAGAATAGTAATTTACTAGTGTGACCAATCAGACTTGTGTCCTCCACCATGATGCTTGAAACTGGTGTGAGACTTATTTTTTGCTTTACATAATAGACTAGAACTGGTTCAGACAACTTCAGTTTTTGCTCAACAGATGAATATAACACTCATTGTTACAACTAACAATCTTATACAGTGTCTGTATTGGGTCTATGATCCAATGTCTCTCCTGGTTAGGTCATGTGGTAACCAAGCAACGACAAATTCTCACTTGAAGTCTCATACTTAACTTGTACTTTCAAGTAAATCCTGCATTGATTTTTATTGGGTTTGAGTTACGTACACATATCTAAAGTTAGGATTTGGCTCTTATTGAGAAATGAAATGTCTAATGATAACAGGGCCTTGGCCGACACACAGACCAGACAAGAAGAGAGACGGTTTGGCAAAAGATAATATGGAAACTAAAGTTAATTTGAGTGAAAAGCTCAGCCACCTTAAATCCTGAATTAACTGAATTAACCCCAGTCGCCAAAGATAGCAGTCTAATTCCACCCCCCTCATTCGCTACTCCATCTATCTATCTACGTCACCCATCAGAATGACATCAGTCCATCCCTAACACATCACTTCATACTCTCTCTACTGCTGACACAGGTAAGTCATGTCTCTTTGCACTGCCTCCCTCTGTTCTTTCTCCCTGATAGTGAAGGCTTTCGTTGATGTATGGTTCCTAGTGGTACACTGGGTAACACTTCAGTCATTGTAGAGATCTGATTGTGCTGTGCTTGTTGGACAATATCTATTTGTAACTATTTCAGGAATCTTTTGAACTGGACAGCTGAGTCAACGTAAGGAAAGGAAGATCCACAGTAACAGAGGACTTTACCCAAACAAAAGACGGATCAGTGACTCAAAAAGGCACTACTTCAGAGAGCCTTCGACAATAACCGAGAGATCCCAGTACAGGCTAATACGATGGGGAACGCCAAGAGCAGTGCTATTTCCAAGGAGATCCTGGAGGACCTGAAGCTCARCACCAAGTTCACGGAGAACGAGTTGTGCCAGTGGTACGAGAACTTCCAGAAGCAGTGTCCCACCGGACGCATCTCGCCAGAGGAGTTCGAGACGATCTACGCACGCTTCTTCCCCGATAGCGAAGCCAAGACCTACGCTCAGCATGTGTTCCGTTCATTCGACACCAACGAGGACGGCACTCTGGACTTCAAGGAATACATCATTGCACTGCACATGACCTCCAGTGGGAAGACGACGAGGAAGCTGGAGTGGGCCTTCTCACTGTTCGACGTGGACAAGAACGGATACATCACCAAGACAGAAGTGGAAGTCATCTGCCAGGTGAGAGATCAAGGAAGGATTCTAACCTTGAACTATTAAGGGGCAAGAGAAGATATCCAACCCCGAACCACTTGGTAGGAGAACCTTCTTACAACAACAATCATTGATGGTGATGATCATTTTGAAGATGGGACAAGGGGAAATTGTGGACATAGGCATACAAAGGAGCAGATGTTTCTACCATTTACAGTATGTGGCATGGGAAAATAATAATCATAATAATGAAATTAAATCAAACTTTAATTGTCACATGCACCGAATACAACAGGTGTAGGTAGACCTTACCGTGAAATGCTTACTTACAAGCCCTTAACCAACAATGCAGTTCAAGAAAGATTTAAGAAAATATTTACCAAATAAACTAAAGTAAAAAATAATAAAAAGTAGCACAATAAAATAACAATAACGAGGCTATATACAGGGGGTACCGGTACCGAGTCAATGTGCCGGGGTACAGGTAGTCGAGGTAATTTGTACATGTAGGTAGGGGTGGCTGGAAAGGAGTTAATGGAATGGCATCAAACACATGGAAACCAGGTGTTTGATGTATTTGATACCATTCCACCCAGTCCGCTCCAGCCATTACCACGAGCCCGTCCTCCTCAATTAAGGTGCCACCAACCTCCTGCGGTAGGTTCCAGTCCTAATCATCAATTAGCTAATGTAGAGCTCTTGCCCATTTCAGCCACCCAATCCTTCCTGATAATCCACAAGATTAATGATTTAGCATCCAGAAAATGTAGGCTACTGTACTTACTGTGATCCCCATGCTTCTGTGCTTATTCAGGACCTAAAGTATGTAGTCTGTAGATAATCAACTAACAAAGTAACACACATAACCAATTATGGCTGCGTTTAGACAAGCAGCCCAATTCGGATATTTTTTCCACTAATTGGTATTTTGACCAATCAGATCATTTCTGAAAAAGAGCCGACGTGAAAAGATCTGATGTGATTGGTCAAAAGACCAATTAGTGTAAAAAAGTTTATAATTGGGCTGCCTGTGTGATCACAGTCCATGTTGCCTAGAACAGGGTTTCTCAACTTAATCCCCTGTGTGCAGTTGATTTTTTTGTTTACCAATTACTCCCATTAACAAAGATTAGTTGAATTGGCAGACCACCATTTGTCTTAATATAGTCATTCTAAAATAGTTTACTCTCAATATCATTTATCTCATTGGTTCTAAGGGGATATATTAATTAGTATCTTAGGCAGCGTTTACACAGGAAGCCCAATTCTGATCTTTTTCACACTCATTTGTATTTTGACCAAACGCATCAGATCTTTTCACAGCAGATCTTTTTCAGAGCTGATTTGATTGGTCGAAAGACCAATTAGTGAAAAAAAGATCAGAATTGGGCTGCCTGTGTAAACGCAGCCTAAGTGATGCCGAGCTGGAGTGAAATCCAGCATACCTAGTGGGTGCCCTGGCCCAGGATCAATGTTGAGCAACACTGGCCAAGACCAACAGTCATTTCTATCAGCCTTTTTCTATCCCAGCTGCAACCTTTAGGGCAGAGTCAACCAACACATGGAGACTATAGTTTTTAGAGGTGTCTGGTTGAGGGTGATATTGTGATGGCATCTCTTTCGGCTCAGAAATGTGAACATGGGTGTAGTGGGGGGAAAATAGGTGGTTAAATAGCCGGTCGCTGTGAAAAAGTAACACCTCTATACTTTCAATGCATTTTTCCCCAAGCGGTGGACAAACTGTCGTGCAAAAAAAACGTATTTACTTGCGTATACATCCCACTACACTACTGTAGATAGATAAGTAGACGTGTAGGAGTGGCTGTGAGAACTGTGCAGGAAGTATCTTAATTAACAATAATCTTAATCATCAAATCTGTCCAGGCTGTGGGTTTAGACTGAGAGACAGGGACCGGGCAGGCCAGGCTCATGGGCAAAGTGGGAGGGATGGGGAGGTAAATAGTGTCCAGTACCTTTGCCCTGAGATGAGCCTGTCTCTGTCTGTCTTTCTGTCTGTCCCTGGCAGATTGCCAGTGGGCGTGTATAGCACCACCTCTCCCCAGTGCTACTGTACCGTACTGGCACCAAAATGTCTTTATTCTCCGTCAAGATTATAGTTGTCAGGGCAATGGGGAACTGGCTGTACTATATAGGTTTACTGAATAGCCTGCCAAGCCAACCCCCCTCTGGTAAAAGTTGKCTKTAGGCACAGATCTAGGATCATTTCACCCAATCCAAATCTAGGATTAGGCCTGGGGGGTAAAACACTAAATTAACCTTAGGAAATACTCAGCCTAAACCAAACAGGTCAGAGGGAGGGAGGGAGGGAGGGAGGGGGGGGAGTAGGAGAACATCTTGGTGTTTGGCCTATGGCCTGGGTCTTGGCGATAATCCACGTTAATCTGGGTGTTTTAAGTGTGAGAGATGAGTGGTTCCTCTCTCTATGTGGGTCACAGCTTTAAGGCCKGACTCTAAAGTTACACTCAGATGGCCCCTGATTGACTATTGACTTTATWGWGRATCATTTRCAYCATAGGTCTAGAATCTGTTATTACAGTAGATTTATTTGATTTTGATTGTCGTTGCACAATCACCTAATTTTGAAATAGCACTTGATTGGCCAAATAGCCCATGATATGTGTGTAATACATACTGCAGGTCATTCCTTTATGCAGGTGTCATCACCTGCCCTACAAACCAAAAGAGYAGTAACTKCATGYTTTATCACCTGGACAAATATCCTGCCTCCACTGTGTTGTGTTTTGGAGAAAATGGGGGGGTCATATTTGCAGTAACTGGAAAAAGTTACTGTGAAACCAAGGACAGAAAGCAGTAACAGCAATCACTCAAGTCAGTTACTGCTTTTTACCTTGGCTTCACTGAGCTTTGAGCTGCGGTTACTACTACAGTATATGACACTGTATGACACATACAAATACACTACATAGCCAAAAGTATGTGGACAGGTGCTCGTCGAACATCTCATTCCAAGATCATGGAGTTGGACCCCTCTTTGCTGCTATAACAGCCTCCACTCTTCTGGGAAGGCTTTCAACTAGATGTTGGAACATTGCTGCTGGGACTTGCTTTCATTCAGCCACAAGAGCATTTGTGAGGTCGGGCACTGATGTTGGTGTTCGATGGGGTTGAGGTCAGGGCTCTGTGCAGGCCAGTCAATTTCTTCCACACCGATCTTGACATTTCTGGATGGACCTCGCTTTGTGCACGGGAGCATTGTTGTGCTGAAACAGAATCATCTAGAATGTCATTGTATGATGTAGAATTAAGATTTCCCTTCACTGGAACTAAGGGGCCTAGCCCGAACCATGAAACAGCCCCAGACCATTAGTCCTCCTCCACCAAACTTTACAGTTGGCACTATGCATTCGAGCAAGTAGTGTTCTCCTAGCATCCACTAAACCCAGATTCTTCCATCAGACTGCCAGATGGTGAAGCGTGATTCATCACTCCAGAGAACGCATTTCCACCTCTCCAGAGTCCAATGGCGGCGAGCTTTACACCACTCCAGCTGATGCTTGGCATTGCGCATGGTGATCTTAGGCTTGTGTGCGGCTGCACGGCCATGGAAACCCATTTCATGAAGCTTCCGACAAACGTTGCTTCCAGATGCAGTTTTGAACTCGGTAGTGAGTGTTGCAACTGAGGGCAGACGATTTTTACTTCAATGTGCTTCAGTACTAGGCGGTCCCGTTCTGTGAGCTTGTGTGGCCTACCACTTTGTGGCTGAACCCTTGTTGCTGCTAGATGTTTCCACTTCACAATAACAGCACTTACAGTTGACTGGGGCAGCTCTACAGGGCAGAAATGTTATGAACTGACTTGTTGGTAAGGTGGCATCCTATGACGGTGCCACGGTGAAAGTTATTGAGCTCTTCAGTTGGGCAATTCTACTGCCAATGTTTGTCTATCGAGATTGCATGGCTCTGGCTCGATTTTATACACCTGTCAGCAACGCGTGTCGCTGAAATAGTCAAATCCACTAATTTGAAGGGGTATCCACATCCTTTTGGCCATGTAGTGTAAATCTATGAACACAAGTTTGTGTAAAAAATCAATTGTCGTGGAAAACTATTCCAGTGGGTGTACCAAGCAAGAAGGCTGAACCCTGTCTAGGGCCAAAGGTCATGTCAGAGGTCAGGGTCAGGGTCAATATGATAAAAAAATAACCTCACAGTAAGACAACACATAACCAAAACTCAAATGATCTGCCTACAATTCACTTGGCTGGACAATTTTTTAAACTTTGAAGTCATTTTTCTCAGTTTCACTCTATAAGCAGTTACTGCTCTTGTGCTTGGTAGGGCAGAACACATATCTGACTCAGGGAGCTGAATATGATGTGTCCCAGGAAGTTTTCTAAACATCCATTCAATTAAAGTAGGTCAAATCTTTAAATAATGTGGCCAGTTGATGTAGTTCCATAGATAATGTAAGTGAAAGGCATATTGAAAAGACAAGACAGCTAACTGGTAAACAATGACCACGGAGTGGTCAAATGGGTTCCTCAGTGGTCAAATGGGTTCCTCTAGTGGTCAAATGGGTTCCTCTAGTGGTCAAATTAGTTCCTCTAGTGGTCAAATGGTTCCTCTAGTGGTCAAATGGGTTCTCTAGTGGTCAATGAGTTCCTCTAGTGGTCAATGGGTTCTCTAGTGGTCAAATGAGTTCCTCTAGTGGTCAATGGGTTCCTCTAGTGGTCAAATGGGTTCCTCTAGTGGTCAAATGGGTTCCTCTAGTGGTCAAATGGTTTTCTAGTGGTCAAATGGGTTCCTCTAGTGCAAATGGGTTCCTCTAGTGGTCAATTGGTTCCTTCAGACAAGCTGTAAAAACATGTATTGGGCATTGCAAGGCACCAACCAATGTTGGCACACAGACCCATGTTAAGGCTATGATGAGAGGCTGCAGGCACCAACTAAATTATACTGTAACTACATGTAAACGGTTGTCAGCAGATCATATGTCATATACAGTATTCTGAACTTGTAGATACAGTACCAGTCAAAAGTTGGGACACATGCCAAGAGTGTGCAAAGCTGTCATCAAGGCGAAGGGTGGCTACTTTGAAGAATCTCAAATATATCTAGATTTGTTGAACACTTTTTTGATTACTACATAATTCCATAAGTGTTATTTCATAGCTTTGATCTCTCACTATTATTCTACAATGTAGAAAATAGTAAAAATAAAGAAAAACCCTGGAATGAGTAGATGTGTCCAAACATGTGATTAGTACTGTATATACAGTGGGGAGAACAAGTATTTGATAACTGCCGATTTTGCAGGTTTTCATACTTAAAAAGCATGTAGAGGTCTGTAATTTTTATCATAGGTACACTTCAACTGTGAGAGACGGAATCTAAAACAAAAATCCAAAAATCACATTGTATGATTTTTAAATAATTAATTTGCATTTTATTGCATGACATAGTATTTGATCACCTACCAACCAGTAAGAATTCCGGCTCTCAACGACCTGTTAGTTTTTTCTTTAAGAAGCCCTCCTGTTCTCCACTCATTACCTGTATTAACTGCACCTGTTTGAACTCGTTACCTGTATAAAAGACACCTGTCCACACACTCAATCAAACAGACTCCAACCTCTCCACAATGGCCAAGACCAGAGAGCTGTGTAAGGACATCAGGGATAAAATTGTAGACCTGCACAAGGCTGGGATGGGCTACAGGACAATAGGCAAGCAGCTTGGTGAGAAGGCAACAACTGTTGCGCAATTATTAGAAAATGGAAGAGGTTGAAGTTGACGGTCAATCACCCTCGGTCTGGGGCTCCATGCAAGATTCACCTCGTGGGCATCAATGATCATGAGGAAGGTGAGGGATCAGCCCAGAACTACACGGCAGGACCTGGTCAATGACCTGAAGAGAGCTGGGACCACAGTCTCAAAGAAAACCATTAGTAACACACTACGCCGTCATGGATTAAAATCCTGCAGCGCACGCAAGGTCCCCCTGCTCAAGCCAGCGCATGTCCAGGCCGTCTGAAGTTTGCCAATGACCATCTGGATGATCCAGAGGAGGAATGGGAGAATGTCATGTGGTCTGATGAGACAAAAATAGAGCTTTTTGGTCTAAACTCCACTCGCCGTGTTTGGAGGAAGAAGAAGGATGAGTACAACTCTAAGAACACCATCCAACGTGAAGCATGGAGGTGGAACATCATTCTTTGGGATGCTTTTCTGCAAAGGGGACAGGACGACTGCACCGTATTGAGGGGAGGATGGATGGGGCCATGTATCGCGAGATCTTGGCCAACAACTCCCTTCCCTCAGTGAGCATCTGAAGACTGGGTCGTGGTGGGTCTTCCAGCAGAAAGCACCGAAACACACGCCAGGGCACTAAGGAGCTGCCTACGCCTAGAATCACTCAGTCTTGGAGTGGCATCCGCAGTCTCAGACCTCGAACCCAATAGAATTTTGGCGAGCTGACAGTCCTATTGCCAGACAGCCCGAAATGAAGGATCTGGAGAAGTTGTATGGAGGAGTGGGCCAAAATCCCTGCTGCAGTGTGTGCAAACCTGGTCAAGAACTACAGGAAACGTATGATCTCTGTAATTGCAAACAAAGGTTTCTGTACCAAATATTAAGTTCTGCTTTTCTGATGTATCAAATACTTATGTCATGCAATAAAATGCAAATTAATTACTTAAAAATCATACATGTGATTTTCTGGATTTTTGTTTTAGATTCCGTCTCTCACAGTTGAAGTGTACCTATGATAAAAATTACAGACCTCTACATGCTTTGTAAGTAGGAAAACCTGCAAAATCGGCAGTGTATCAAATACTTGTTCTCCCCACTGTATATCATGTAAAATAAGTCTATGCAATCTTACTTGATCTGTACCTCTCTCTCTCACTCACTCACTCACTCACTCACTCACTCACCTACTCACTCACATCAGGATTTAACCTAATCCCAAGGAAGATCTGCCCAAGTTACCGGCCGACGAGAATACACCAGAGAAGAGAGCCAACAAACTGTGGGGATTCTTTGAGAAACCAGACAATGTAAGAGACAAACACACAAATATGCATGCACGCACACCCAAACACATTCACGCACAAACGCACGCACGCACAAACGCACGCACACACACACAACACACACACTACACAACACACACCGTAGGTTGTTGTGACTTGTGTTGTTGTGGTAATGAGAGGAAAGGTTTTATGTCATTATGTTCTTTGCTCAGCAGCTGTAGGACGTCCGTCCAGCTTACATAGATTACATTGTTCATCATGTGATTTCTTACAGAGAGTTGCCCTTTGTTTAAGGGCATGCACACACACCAGCCACCTGGGGATTCACTCCCTACCAAAACATGGCTTTTTCCACAGAACATTTTTCATCTCATTGAACAAATGCACACAGACACACAGTATGTATATGTTGAAGACTACTGACGATGGTATATACAGTACACATACAGTATGTACTGTTGAAGAACTACTGACAGATGGTATATACAGTATGTACTGTTTGAAGAACTACTGACAGATGGTATATACAGTATGTACTGTTGAAGAACTACTGACAGATGGTATATACAGTACACATACAGTATGTATGTTGAAGACTACTGCAGATGGTATATAACAGTACACATACAGTATGTAATGTTGAAGAACTACTGACAGATGGTATATACAGTACACATACAGTATGTAATGTTGAAGAACTACTGACAGGTGGTATATACAGTACACATACAGTATGTATGTTGAAGAACTACTGACAGATGGTATATACAGTACACATACAGTATGTAATGTTGAAGAACTACTGACAGATGGTATATACAGTACACATACAGTATGTACTGTTGAAGGACTACTTGACAGATGGTATATACAGTACACATACAGTATGTACTGTGAAGAACTACTGACAGATGGTATATACAGTACACATACAGTATGTACTCTTGAAGAAACTACTGACAGATGATATATACAGTACACATACAGTACAGTGTGACACAGCAGTCCCCCTGAGGAAGATTATTTTTTTTTTTTAATGTATTTAACCTTTATTTAACTAGGCAAGTCAGTTAAGAACAAATTTCTATTTACAATGACGGCCTACCCGGCCAAACCGGACGACGCAGGCCAATTGTGCGCCGCCCTATGGGACTCCCAATCACGGCCGATGTGATACAGCCTGGATTCGAACCAGGGACTGTAGTGACAACTCTGCACTGAGATGCAGTGCCTAGCCAATGCGCCACTAGGGGTCAAACACTAATCATTTTACAATTTCTCTCTGTCGCTGTCTTCTCTCTCTCTCTCTCTCTCTCTGTCTCTCTCTCAGACCGGTTGGCAGAGGGAGAGTTCATCAAGGGGGTGACCGAGAACGAAAACGCCATGCGTCTCATCCACTACGAACCCATCACTGACTAGTCATCCTTTCTTCTTTACCTCTTTCTCCTTCACACACTATTTCTTCCTCTCATCCTCTATCTTTGTCATTGTATTCTAGTGTTCTGTCTTTCTCTTCTGTGTAAATACTCTTGTATTGCGGTGTCTTAATTGTCTTCACTGTACTTCTGAGAAGTAGGGGTTTATGTTGGTTAAGTATAAAGTATGAGTATGTCTGTTAAAGTAAAAAGTATGTTAAAGTATGTCTGTCTGTGCATGTATAATCTATTGGATTGAGGCTGTTTTATGAAGGTAGATGTGATAAATATGAAGGTAGATGGCCGCTATTGTAATTAGTGTTTGATGCAATATAAACACAACATAAAAATTGAGGCACAAGTGTATTTATTTGTTTGTATATTGATACAATATCCCTGCTAAATGCTGTTTTCCTATCAGATTGAAGCTACAATAGCTTTTTGGTACTGTGAGATGATCGTGTAAAAGTAATGGTGGTCTAGTGTTTTGCAGTGTCCTGAATACTCATGGACTTGATCATTTGGTAACCATTGTTCATTCTATACATTTCATTATTCTAAGAAGCTCTAAATGGTGTTGCTGTAGAAGGAACACTTGATATGTGCAAATGTGATAAATGGTAACAGTTCGGACACAGGTATTTGGGAAAATAAATTGAAAATCTGTAGAATAAAAAAACGTTTTCTCCATTAGGAATTTGCATGGTTGTGATGGTGGCTTTTAGATTTTTATCCTGCAATTGTCTTTTTGTTTTTAATCAAAGAGTTATACGCTGCATATGGTGGATTAAAGCTTTTCTCATAAATTCTGTGTATTGCAAATCATTTTGTGTGTGTGTGCATGTGTGTGTGTGTGTCCGTGATGTCCCACAAATTAGTCCGTGACCTAAAAATAGTCTGTTTTCAGTAAGAATAGTAGGGTTTCTATACGGTACCTATTGTCCAAACAGTGACTTCATGTATTAAAATATGTGATACACAAACAAAGGACAAGGGTCTTATGTTTTTGATCATATTTACACATGGTCAGATAATCCCGGATTTTCTGACACCATGAAAATACGTGCTGTGTGTGTATTATAATGTATTATGCATGCCTGTGCGTGCAAAATTGTGTCCRTKTTCCTATATTTATTTCCAAGGCTGTTTCTTGTCCCCCGCATCCTCCTCCCCCTCCCTCCTTACTCCTCCCTTCCCTCCTCAGTCGTTCCCTTCTTCTCTCTGTCCAACTCGGGATTACTGTCATAATCTACTGTCCAACATCGGAAAGCAGACAGAAGAAAACTCCCTATAATCTTTGCATCCCTATCTCTCGTTCCATCTCTCTCTTATTTGTCTCTGTCTAGCTGCAGGGGAATTATCTGCCTTGTGTCCTCTTATGCTTGTGTATTGATTAACTAATAGCTCATTTACAGTGTTTTACACACATAGTGGTGGTAAGCCCCTAATATTGAGTCGACAAGGTTTCGAAAGTGTCTACATTGATGCTGGCTCATGTTGACTCGAATGCCTCCCACAGTTGTGTCAAGTTGGCTGGATGTCCTTTGGGTGGTGGACCAAACCCAGCAGCTCTTGACACAAACCGGTGCACCTACTACCATCCCCCGTTCAAAGGCACTTAAATCTTTTGTCTTGCCCATTCACGCTCTGAATGGCAAATCAAAATCAAATCAAATGTATTTATATAGCCCTTCTTACATCAGCTGATATCTCAAAGTGCTGTACAGAAACCCAGCCTACCCAGCACACTTAACCAATCCATGTCTCAATTGTCTCTAGGCTTAAAAATGATTATTTAACTTGTGTCTGCCCCTTCATCTACACTGATAGAGAAATACAGCGAGATCTGCAGTAGAGCTATTACAGACAGATTGAGAAATACAGAGACATCTACAGTAGAGCTACCAGAGACAGAGAAATACAGAGAKATCTACAGTACAGCTACCACAGAGAGACAGAGAGATCCACAGTAGAGCTACCACAGATAGAGAAATACAGAGATATCTACAGTACAGCTACCACAGAGAGAGAGAGATCCACAGTAGAGCTACCGAGAGAGAAATATACAATAGAGATACCACAGAGAGATAGAGAAATACAGAGATGTCTACAGTAGAGATACCACAGAGAGATAAAGAAATACAGAGAGATNTGACAGATGGTATATACAGTACACATACAGTATGTACTGTTGAAGAACTACTGACAGATGGTATATACAGTACACATACAGTATGTACTCTTGAAGAACTACTGACAGATGATATATACAGTACACATACAGTACAGTGTGGTACACAGCAGTCACCCTGAGGAAGATTATTTTTTTTTTTTTAATGTATTTAACCTTTATTTAACTAGGCAAGTCAGTTAAGAACAAATTCTTATTTACAATGACGGCCTACCCCGGCCAAACCCGGATGACGCAGGGCCAATTGTGCGCCGCCCTATGGGACTCCCAATCACGGCCGGATGTGATACAGCCTGGATTCGAACCAGGGACTGTAGTGACAACTCTTGCACTGAGATGCAGTGCCTTAGACCAATGCGCCACTAGGGAGTCAAACACTAATCATTTTACAATTTCTCTCTGTCGCTGTCTTTCTCTCTCTCTCTCTCTCTCTCTGTCTCTCTCTCAGACCGGTTGGCAGAGGGAGAGTTCATCAAGGGGGTGACCGAGAACGAAAACGCCATGCGTCTCATCCACTACGAACCCATCACTGACTAGTCATCCCTTCTTCTTTACCTCTTTCTCCTTCACACACTATTTCTTCCTCTCATCCTCTATCTTTGTCATTGTATTCTAGTGTTCTGTCTTTCTCTTCTGTGTAAATACTCTTGTATTGCGGTGTCTTAATTGTCTTCACTGTACCTTCTGAGAAAGTAGGGGTTTATGTTGGTTAAAGTATAAAGTATGAGTATGTCTGTTAAAGTAAAAGTATGTTAAAGTATGTCTGTCTGTGCATGTATATCTATTGGATTGAGGCTGTTTATGAAGGTAGATGTGATAAATATGAAGGTTAGATGGCCGCTATTGTAATTAATGCAATATAAACACAACAGAAAAATTGAGGCACAAGTGTATTTATTTGTTTGTATATTGATACAATATCCCTGCTAAATGCTGTTTTCCTGTCAGATTGAAGCTACAATAGCTTTTTGGTACTGTGAGATGATCGTGAAAAAGTAATGGTGGTCTAGTGTTTTGCAGTGTCCTGAATACTCATGGACTTGATCATTTGGTAACCATTGTTCATTCTATACATTTCATTATTCTAAGAAGCTCTAAATGGTGTTTCTGTAGAAGGAAACTTGAAGTGTGCAAATGTGATAAATGATAACAGTTTCGGACACAGGTATTTGGGAAAAGAAATTGAAAATCTGTAGAACAACAAACCTTTTTCTCCATTAGGAATTTGCATGGTTGTGATGGTGGCTTTTAGATTTTATCCTGCAACTGTCTTATTGTTTTAATCAAAGAGTTATACGCTGCATATGGTAGATTAAAGCTTTTCTCATAAATTCTGTGTATTGCAAATCAGTTTGTGTGTGTGTGTGCATGTGTGTGTGTGTGTGTCCTTGATGTCCCACAAATTAGTCCGTGACGGTTTTCAGTAAGAATAGTAAGGTTTCTATATGGTTCCTATTGTCCAAACAGTGACTTCGTGTATTAAAATATGTGATTCACAAACAAAGGACAAGGGTCTTATGTTTTTGATCATATTTACACATGGATTTTCTGACACCATGAAAATACGTGATGTGTGCGTATTATAATGTATTATGCATGCCTGTGCGTGCACAATTGTGTCCGTGTTCCTATATTTATTTCCAGGGCCATTTCTTGTTCCCCACATCCTCCTCCCCCTCCCTCCTCATCCCTTCCCTCCTCAGTCGTTCCCTTCTTCTCTCTGTCCAACTCGGGATTACTGACATAATCTGCTGTCCAACATCGGAAAGCAGACAGAAGCAAACTCTCTGTAATCTTTCCATCTCTATCTCTCTATTAGTAGAGGTAGCACAGACAGACAGAGAAATACAGAGATATCTACAGTAGAGGTACCACAGACAGATAGAATAGAGAGAAGAGAAATACAGAGAGATCTACAGTGGAGTACTACAGAGAGATAGAAAAATACAGAGATATATACATTAGAGCTACCACAGACAGATAGAGAAATACAGAGATATCTACAGTAGAGGTACCACAGACAGATAGAGAAATACAGAGAGATCTACAGTAGAGGTACCACAGAGATAGAGAAATACAGAGAGATCTACAGTAGCGATACCACAGACAGATAGAGAAATACAGAGAGATCTACAGCATAGCTACCCATAGAGAGATAGAGAAATACAGAGAGATCTACAGTAGAGATACACAGACAGAGAAATACAGAGAGATCTACAGCATAGCTACCCATAGAGAGATTCGTAGAGAATACAGAGAGATATCTACTGTAGAGTACCACAGACAGATAGAGAAATGACACGAGGATATTACAGTCAGAGTACCACAGACAGAGAAATACAGAGTAGGATCTACGAGTGAGCGTACTCACAGACAGAGAAATAAAGAGAGGTCTACAGTAGAGCTACCACAGACAGATAGAGAAAATACAGAGATATCTACGGTAGAAGCTACCACAGACAGAGAAAATACAGAGAAGCGTCTACAGTAGAGCTACCACAGACAGTTAGAGCAAATACAGAGATATCTACAGTAGAGGTAGCACAGACGACAGATAAATACAGAGATATCTACAGTAGAGTACCACAGACAGATAGAAAAATATGAGATATCTGCAGTAGAGGTACAACGGACCAGAGATATACAGAGAGATCTACAGTTGAGAGAACCACAGACAATGAGAAGAAATACAGAGAGATCTACCAGCATAGCTACCCATAGAGAGATAGAGAAATCAGGTGAAGATCTCCAGTTAGAATACCAC
>NC_036845.1:851524-879899 GCF_002910315.2 Salvelinus sp. IW2-2015
TAAATATAGAGATATCTGCAGTAGAGGTACAACGGACAGAGATATACAGAGAGATCTACAGTAGAGATACCACAGACATATAGAGAAATACAGAGAGATCTACAGCATAGCTACCCATAGAGAGATAGAGAAATACAGAGAGATCTACAGTGGAGGTACTACAGAGAGATAGAAAAATACAGAGATATATAATACATTAGAGCTTACCACAGACAGAAGAGAAATCTCTCTCTTAGAGAGATAGAGAAATACAGAGAGATCTACAGTAGAGATACCACAGAGAGATAGAGAAATACAGAGATATCTACAGTACAGATACCACAGACAGATAGAGAGATCTACAGTAGAGATACCACAGAGAGATAGAGAGATCTACAGTAGAGATACCACAGACAGATAGAGAGATCTACAGTAGAGATACCACAGACAGATAGAGAGATCTACAGTAGAGATACCACAGACAGATAGCGAGATCTACAGTAGAGATACCACAGACAGATAGAGAGATCTACAGTAGAGCTACCACAGACAGATAGAGAGATCTACAGTAGAGATACCACAGACAGATAGAGAAATGCAGATATGGTCGATGTCTCCTATAGGAGAGGTGGAGGAAGGAGGGCTGAGATGCATGAATAACATCAGTTCCACTTCAGATTGACACAGAGATTATTGTTTATTTTACAGATTCAGTATGCGACACATTCAGACGAAGTGAAAAGCAGGTTTTACAAAGTTCAGAAAGTATTGGATTCTTATGGTAAAACTATTTCTAACATGGATACATTTACATGTATACTGTATAGCAATACTGTATAACAATCCCTTACCATTAGGCACTATTGTATTAATGAATGACAATGTGAGGAGCGTTAGCCCGAACCATGTATGTCAAGGTGATCTCTGTTCAATGTCAAAGAGGGGATACTGTAGCTCTTACAGCCAACACAGTTCCTGTGTCCCATGTCCATCAAGTTATGTCTCACTCTTTCTCTGTCTCAGTCTTTCTCTGTCTCACTCTTTCTCTGTCTCACTCTTTCCCTGTCTCAGTTTTTCGACGTCTCACTCTTTCTCTGTCTCACTCTTTCTCTGCCTCACTCTTTCTCTGTCTCACTCTTTCCCTGTCTCAGTTTTTCTCCGTCTCACTCTTTCTCTGTCTCAGTCTTTCTCTGTCTCAGTCTTTCCAACTTGAGAGCTCAAGGTGCATATACTGTACCTGTAAAGTGACTACATTACCCATAGTCCTCCTCTGTTCTCTTTAGCCCCACCCATCACTTATTAACAGGGCGAATCAGCTCTTTCCCTCTCCATGGCCTCCTCCATCTCATCCATCTCTCTCTCACAGTCCTCACAGCCCTCTGGCCCACACCCTCCTAGCAACACTAGAGTTGGTACATCCCCGTTCCCCACCCCCATCACGGTCCCRTCAGGCGCCCACGCCACGTCAATCATCCCGTYTGGGCACTGCAATAGGCCGCTGACAGAGTAGAGCCCGCTCCCGGGGACCACCTCATYGTAGGGAGGGSCGTGGCTGGCGGTGCGRGCCTCCTCCAATCGGAGCCTCTGTTTGTGGCGCAGCTCGATGATGGTCTTGGTGTAAGAGTTGAGGGTGAAGACTGCAGCTCCCATACAACAGCTGAAGGAGATCCACGCCAGGCTGAGGAGAGGCCACAGAGAGAGGGGGAGGGGTCATTAGAGAGAGAGGGCTATGAAAGAAGGGTCCCTACTATTCACTACTAAGAGTGTGAATGAATCCCCACGCGAATGACCAGCCGTAGTCCCAGGTCTGAGGCCTCCAGTCTTTAGGGCCAACGATGACAGTCATCTGGAACACTGTGGTGTACATCATGTGGGCCACCATCCCCATCAGACCTGGAGGGGGAGAGAGAAAAACATTGATTTACTGTTTCATTCATTCATTAACTTAACATCTTGTCTAGAGGATGGGAGGCAGACAGAGATAAAGAGGAGAAGTCTGGAGGTGTAAAGAAGGATATGAACAAGAGAAGTGCTTCAGAGGAAGATACAGTAAAGACAGGGGAGGGAGGGAGGTTAGGGAGAAAGTGAAGGAGTAGAGGCATTACCTGACAGTACAGTGCAGATGGCAGCATAGGCGTTGATTTTGAGAGCGTGTATCTCCTTATGGGAACACAACAACTCCAGCCACATCAACAGAAAGCCCATTCCCAATAGACCGATGTAAGTGAACTCAGATATCACCGATAGCCATAACACACCTGGAGACACACACACACACAGACACACACACACACACACGTCTGTTTTACTATCCTTGTGGGGACCAAGCAATTGATTCCCATTCAAAATCCTATTTTCCCTAAACCCTAACCCTTAACCTCAACCTCCTAACCCTAATTGTAACCCTAAACCTAACCCCTGAGCCTAAAATAGCCTTTTTCCTTGTCCCCACATGTCCGAACTTCCCCACATCTGGTCCCCACAAGGATAATAAAACCAAACACACACACACTGTATCAATGGGAGGCCCATCCTCAAAATAACATCGATGCCAAACACTAGACACCACAGCCAAAGAGGAAGCGAGCAGAGATGAGAGATGACGATGAGAGAAGACAGAGACGGAGAAGAGGAGAGGAGGAGAAGAGAGGAGTCGAGAGACAGAGAGAGAGGAAGAGAGATGCAGAGGAGCAGCCAGAGAGAAGAGAGAGAGAGAGAGAGAGAGACAGAGAGAGGAAAGAGAGAGAGGGCAGAGAGACAGAGAGAGAGAAGAGAGACGAGACGAGCAGAGAAGGAGGAGGAGAGAGAGCGGAAGAGAGAGAAGAAGAGAGAGAGAGAGAGAGAAGGAGAACGAACAGAGACGAGAGAGAAGAGGAGAGAGAGATAGATAGAGAGAGAGAGAGAGAGAGAACACACCTTGTGTTTCACCAGAGTCAGCTCAATAAAAGCCTGCGACACTTCTCACCTGGAAAGATTTAGAACAATATTAGCGGTTTTCAACTTTTTGTGAGAGAGAAAAGTAAAGTGTGCTTGTAGCCTTTCTCACCATCAACTGTTTCTCCACAGCTCTCCAGAAGCCAGTGTGGAAGTATCTGAAGGTTGTACTTGTCCCTCTCCTTCTCCCAGATGTAGTGGACAGCATTGTCCAGCTGTCTCTCTGGGCGGATCTTAGCCAGTTATCTCTCCTCTGGGGGACCAGGGTTCTGTGTATGGGTTCTGAGTTGGGCTCTCGGGAGAGTAGAAATATTATCTTGTATCTTCCATCTGATGACAGTGGAACTGTATCTTTCTGTTCACCTCTCTTAACTTCCTGTTGCAATATTTGTTTCCACACAACACATACCTGAACATTCTAGTAAAACCCTAAATTCTTAAAACAGGATAAAACCCTTATCCTTATCCTCACAGCTCCGCTGGGTTACTGGTCAGTGATCCTCCTGCTGGTTAGCGTGTGTGTCAGGTGACCTCCTGCTGTGGTTAGCTGTGTGTATCAGGTAACCTCCTGCTGTGGTTAGCTGTATGGTCAGGTGAGCCTCCTGCTGTGTTTAGGTGTGTGTCAGGTGAGCCTCCCTGCGGTAGTGTGTGTATCAGGTAAGACCTCCTGCCTGTGTTAGCGTGTGTGTCAGGTGAGCCTCCTGCTGTGGTTTAGTGTGTGTGTCAGGTGAGCCTCCTGCTGTGGTTAGCGTGTGCTATCAGGTGAGCCTCCTGCTGTGGTAGAGTGTGTGTCAGGTGAAGCCTCCTGCTGTGGTTAGCGTGTGTATCAGGTGAGCCTCCTGCTGTGGTTAGTGTGTGTATCAGGTGAGCCTCCTGCTGCTGGTTATGCTGTTGTCAGGTGAGCCTCCTGCTGTGGTTACGTCGTGGGTCTGTGTCAGGTGAACCTCCTGCTGTGGTTAGCGTATGTATCAGGTAGCCTCCTGCTGTGGTTAGCGTCTGTGTCAGGTGAGCCTCCTGCTGTGGTTAGCGTGTGTATCAGTGAGCCTCCTGCTGTGGTTAGCGTGTGTCAGGTGAGCCTCCTGCTGTGGTTAGCGTGTGTATCAAGTGAGCCTCCTGCTGTGGTTAGCGTGATGTGTCAGGTGAGCCTCCTGCTGTGTTAGCGTGTGTATCAGTAGCCTCCTGCTGTGGTTAGCGTGTGTGTCAGGTGAGCCTCCTGCTGTGGTTAGCGGTGTGTCAGGTGAGCCTCCTGCTGTGGTAGCGTGTGTATCAGGTAGCCTCCTGCGTGGAGCGTGTGTGTTCAGGTGAGCCTCCTGCTGTGTTAGCGTGTGTGTCAGGTGAGCCTCCTGCTGTGGTAGCGTGTGTATCAGGTGAGCCTCCTGCTGTGGTTAGCGTGTGTATCAGCGTGAGCCTCCTGCGCGTGGTTAGCGGTTATGTCAGTGAGCCTCCTGCTGTGGTTAGCGTGTGATCAGGTGAGCCTCCTGCTGTGGTTAGCGTGTGTGTCAGGTGAGCCTCCTGCTGTGGTTAGCGTGTGATCAGTACCTCCTCTTTGTAGCGTTGTGTCAGGTGAGCCTCCTGCTTATTGACTGTGTCAGGTGAGCCTCCTGCTGTGGTTAGCGTGTGTATCAGGTGAGCCTCCTGCTGTGGTTTAGCGTTGTATCAGGTGAGCCTCCTGCTGTGGTTAGCGTGTGTATCAGGTGAGCCTCCTGCTGTGGTTAGCTGTGTATCAGGTGAGCCTCCTGCTGTGGTTAGCGGTGTATCAGGTGAGCCTCCTGCTGTGGTAGCGTGTGTATCAGGTGAGCTCCTGCTGTGGTTAGCGGTGCTACAGTACGTACTGAACACTGCAGCTCTCTAACGGATTAATGTATGGAGTTATAAAGTGTTCATCTCAATCTCACTGGATTATGCACAATACAGACCAGGGAGCAGAGAGGACAGGACAAAAACCCCAGGATTCATCTGCATTCCTCACACCCAGCAGATTACAGCTCAGAGAAAAGTTGTTTTCAATGAGGGATGTGGAGGCAGGTTTGAAAGGTTAGATGAAATATGTACAGTATCATAAACCTCTGGGAGAATAGGGAAGAGCCACATAAGTGGCCAGAACGTACTGCTGAGATGATCAACTGACAACTTCTTTGAAAACAGTTGATTTGGAGTAAAAAACTAAATCAGACTGGATCTTTTTGCCATTTGGGAGCACTTGGATGAGGTTGTGATGGGGTTTCAACCCAAGTGGGCATGAAGAGCAAGGCAGACTATCACCCAACACACACACACAAGCATGCACACATCAGAAGACACTTTCTCTCTCACACACACACACAGTCAGAAGACAGTATGTCATAAATGGCTGGCAGATGTCACCATGGTGTTACAGTTGTGTAATTCTTATGTGAAACACTGTCCTTCTATTTGTCTAACACTTAGATGGTACTTGAACCTAATGAATGCAGTTCAGACTCCCTGTCATCCAAAGTTTAGATATAGCTTAGCTGTAGGATCCGTAGGCTGACTAGTGATGACAGGAACAGGAATACATATGATCACAGTGAGGGGTGGGTCAATAAGTTAGGTGACACTGGGTGTGTTGAGAGTGCCACAGGAAATGACATCACAATTACACAGGTGACAGTTACGTGGGCATACCGTGTGTGTAGGTTCACTGTTGTTCTGCCCACAGTTCCTCATCTTGACCGGAGACAGGCAGAGAGGCTTGACCACCTTGTGAGTCCCTTCACACCAGTAGGAGGTGCAGAAGACCAGGATGGACAGGGCCAGAGCCAGAGTGGTCAGGGTCAGGGACAGCAGGGAGCGCGACCGACGAGACATGTTCTCCAACATGGCCACACAGGGAGGAGGGAGAGGGTAAAGAAAGGTCAAGAAGGAGGGATAGGGCGGGAGAAGAGAAGTGTGTAGAGACTCAGGGCAGGGGAAGGAGAAGAAGAGGATGATGAAAGACAGATGGACAAAGGGAGGAAGATGGGATATAAGTATCAACAGCAGTATGTGAGGATGAAGTTGTTGTTGGTGATGTAGAGGATGATGAAGAAGATATGACAGTTCTGGTGATAGATTGAAATCAGTAAAGAGAGTTTCAAAAAGAAAGAACAGAGTAAAAAAACAAGAGAAGATAAAAACAATGTAGAGAACAGATGAGAAAATGGGGACAAAGGGAAAGCAAGAATAGAGAGAGAAGGGGAAAGAGAGAGAGTCCGATAAGATTCTGTCAAGTTAAAAGAGGATGGAAAATAAGAGGTGGACAGAATGGACAAATGAACAAAGGAGAGGGGTCACACCAGGAGAAAAGAAAGGATGGGAGGAGGAAATGTCTGTCCAACCAGGACTGAAGGTTTCTGCTGTTATAGAATCCCTAGGGCTCTTCACTCTAACCATTCAACAGTAATGGGAGTCAATAGATCACTAGCCCCTAGCCGCCTTTCTTCATACATAACCTTAGAGAGCTATCGGATACGCTATGTAGATCTCTGTGCGCCTAACTTTTCACTCTAGTCCTACAGTGAGTTTTGATCATACAGACTTATACAGTACTATCAGATCCAGCCGTAAAACGTATCATCAAATGAGAGATATTATTGGAATACATTTTGCTTCGGTGTACAAGTGTTTTCCGTCATGATCACATCTTAGGGCAGATACAGTATATCTTACTCATAGTAATGCTCAGGGTGACGGGTCGTACAGGTCCAAGAGTTCACAGTGTGTTTGCATATGGTTCTGGAGGTATTAGTAATCCATACCGTTCTGTGACCTGCACCCCGTTATTAACTTTCTACTTCCTGATTAAGAGGTTCTGGCCTGCCTCTACCTCTCACGGCATCCTCCTCACGACTTAAAGTAGAGGAAAAAGATGGAGGGAATAAAATGTACAGATTACTTTTTTTGATGAAATCATTAGTTAAGCCTCTGATCTAAATCATTTTTTCTGGTAATCCACGTTAATCTGCTCTAATCTGTTTGTGTTAGGTGTGTTAGAGTGTGAAACCCACTCTGGCTTTCTCTCCTGGTCTCTCTCTCACACTGTTCGCGATCCCTGCAATGTTAACACAGGACAGATTAACCAGTTAGTATGACTGCCAATCACTGTAATATCACTAGAATCTTCAAGTCAGTCTCAGTGGGAAGTATGGGTGCTGCAGGACCCCCTGAAAAATCTGAATTAAAAAAAAAGTTTAATAAAATACTACTAGCTTTACTAGTTCTGTATTAGCGGACTGATACAGCCGCCTGTAACTTGGGCAAAAACCCGCACCCCCAAACTACTTCCCGTGGCTATGTCCGGTGAAAAACGTTTCAGATTTGCAGCTATTGTTTACATAGGCCATTATATTCAAGTTTAATACCCAACACATTCTGTAGCAGTCAATAAACTGAAATCCATTGGCATAACAAATGTGCAATGAATCAACAAATGTTAAACACAAAATGACCTACTGTACATTAAAAACCCAGTGTCATTTCATTATACCTGCATTTCACTACACCCATAATAACATCTGCTAAAAATGTGTATGCGACCAATAAAATGTGATTTTCCCTATAATCCTCAGTTACCAACAGCAATATTCTCTTTGTCATTTCAGTTGCAATTTTTGTATTTTTTAAAGGAAGGACTGCAAGATATATAAACAACCATACAGAGCACATGAGGAAGTACATCATTCTTTTCTCCATGCCAAACTCTTAACAGCTTATTCAGTTCTAAGAACTACTAATTCTTAGCCTGAAATTTGGCACCAAATCGAAACTGCATCGTTGCCTCACTACAGAAGAAACAGAAGTCTATTTTTCTCGAGACAACATCCACCACTACAATGCAATCTTTCTACTGCCGTCTTTTGCTGACATTTATTTTCCTCCATCACAATCTTTCCTTCCTATCCTCTTCGTATTTTTCCTCAGTCCTCTCCGATATGCTGAGATATTTATGTTGACCAAGCAATAACTTTGCACACATTTTTTGGTATTTTTGTCATCCCTGGTTTAACCCAAGTACTCTGCACTACTCCTCTCTCTAATACCCCTTTGTCAGAATGAGCAGTTGTGACCCTTACCTCTCCAGCCGGATGCTCCTCTCTCTCTTTATCCTCCTTTCCCACTCTCTCTCATGCTCCAGGACGAGTGTGAGTCCCCCACCACACTCCTCCTTTTTCTGTCTTTCTTGGGAATTTGTGTCACAGACCCATCCCGAATCCATGTAATCCCTCTAAGTCCATCTGTTACTGTACTTTCTCCCATATCAGTCTCCCTCCCTCCCTAGTACCCCCTCTACCTTTCTTGACTAACCCAAACTCAACTTTCACCCACTCTTGGCACCATCCCATGTCATGTCATTACAGTGTTTGTGTTTGAATTGTTGCACTCATCTCAATCTGTGTGGGGATATATTTAGTGTAAGTATCCTAGCAGGACAGGTTATGCCCCCYGTGCAAAGCCAAATCCTGACATTTTCCTATKAATGTCTWTAATTGTCTGGAGACAACACAGGGGACAGAGTGGGTTTACTTTATATAGCCACAATTTATTTACATTGGGTTATGTACAGCAAAACAAACAAGAAATTAGCAATGACAACATTGGTTTAGGCAAGGAAGGAGTATAAACAATATTGTGTGTCTATGCGTTTGAACTGAAAAGGGCTAAAAACTGTTAACCCCAGGCTTGAGATTTACAATAATGTAGAACAAGCTTCCCATCGCTGCCAAAACACTGAAAAACAGAGAGGGTAAGAGTTACTCTTTTAGAAGAATAGGAAAGGGAGCACAAAACATCAGCTGAAGTATTTAGCGGGTATTTAATAGGGACGGTCAAGGCCATAGGTCAAGATGGGGTCAAGTGGACACTACCACCCTGACCCTTAGACCAGGAGAACTGCGCCTGATAAACCTTCAGCCTTTACCCCAGTGTTAACAGGTCTGAAGAGAATTAGATAGTAAGTCATATGTGAAGCTGGCTCCATCATACAGGCTTGCAATGAGCATAGTGGAGCTTCTGCCAAACATCTATACAGTTCCTTCTGATCTGTAAACACTGAAGGGGTAGCCTTGGGCTAGAGGATATTTTGTAACCAAATTCTCAGAATCACCTCACATCTTTTCTCACACAGTCATGTTTATGCTATTACAGACACCTGAATGCATACTTCTAAAATTATATTATGAGCTAAACATAAAAATAAAATAAAAACATTTTCCTTGTTACTAGCCTCTCAATRGCTAATACATAGCATCAGCAATCCAGGGTTTATATACATCCTTGGTGAATACTCCAGGCCTGTATTGACATAACACATACAGTAGTGTACAGGCCCCAGGGAACAGCAGTCACTGTGAAGATAAGAACAGCTCCATCTCACAGGGAACTGCTCACTTAGACCTCCCTCCGGTGGTCAACTAACTTACCACAGGACAAATAAATAACAGAAAAACTGCATTTCCCAAGGCCTCCAAAATTATTTCAAATGAAAAGTACTCACTTCAAACAGGACTCCTACTTCCTGATCAGGCGAGGGAGAGAATGACTGGTTGACGTAAATGAACTGTGTGGAGAGATTTTTTTTATTGTTTATTATCCATTTCACTTGCCAATAAAGCCCATTGTGTGTGTGTGTGTGTGTGTGTGTGTGTGAGAGAGAGAGAGAGTGAGAAATGGGTGTTTAGAATCCTTGAACAAGCTGACGCACTATAGTCCCAGATGAAAGGCCACAGTGTGTGCATATCAAGGGGCCAGGATGCTTTCTCCAGTTCATACCTCAGTCACAGACAGAAGGGGTAGTCCAGACATGTCACAGGGGCTATAAAGCTGAAGCATCCGTTAAGAACGGTCAAACAGGGAAATGGTTCCAATCGTTTTTCCACCATTCATTTCTCATAGGGGATTTTAGAAACACTTAAATGAAGGGYTGCGTTTCATGTCGGCTTACCCTGGCATGACGCTTTGATAACCATGTCAATATCTCTCAGACAAGGTTACTTTTATCAATATATTCACCTCTATTTATTCTCAGATTTGAATATGCTAATTAGCATCAAAGTAGGCACCCTGCAAGACTACAAATCCCTGCACGCTCCTGCATGTCATCTCTAGCTGGCACCTTTGCTAACAGGTACATTTTAAGAAATGTTGCCAATTTATTAATTACAATATTTAGCTAACATTAGATGGTAAGAATCTCTGGATTAACTTTTGCCTCAATTCAGTATTTGTAGTTCTTTATAATAGCCACATTAGCAGATAATTAGCATTTCATTGGTTGGGGGTAAATACAGGCAAATATATTGATAAAAGTCACCTTGTCTGAGAGAAGTTAACACGGTTATCAAAACGTCACACCAGAGTAAGCCTACACAAAACAGCCTTTATTTGAAGAGTTTCTAAAATCCCCTATGAGAAATGAATGGTGGAAAAACGATTGGAACCATTTCCCTGTTTGACCGCTAGGTTTTATGGGTATAATAACTCATACTGTGATACTCTATAGGATCGTGCTCGGCTTTATTTGCTCCCACTGCGACACAGATGAACCATCTTAGGTTAGTTCTAAATATATCTTTGCCTCATTTGGTGCATAGACCAGAGGTATCACCTGTCCACTTCCTCTAGCTGAAGGGAAGGAGACAAGAGACAACTATTGAGAAGCACACACACAATAACTCACCAGCTGTTCATTGGCCTCCATCTTGAGGAAYCGAGAGATGAACTGAGAGAGTGATTGCACTGTCCTCCCTTTCTCTACCGACCATTTCTTTGTCTTCATGATGGGGGTGTCTCCTACTGCCTTCAACAACACATCAACTTTGGAGAGAAGTAGGAAGGGAGAATGAGAGGGAGACAGAATACATGTATATTTTGCAAAGGATAACAATAGACTGCTAGATTAAAGTTAATGCTCTGATCTGTGTTATCAAATCAAATTTTATTGGTCACATACACATGATTAGCAGATGTTATTGCGAGTGTAGCGAAATGCTTGTGTGTCTAGTTTCTGACCGTGCAGCAATATCTAACATGTAATCTAACAATTCCACAAGAATGACCTAATAGACACAAATCTAAGTAAAGGAATGGAATAAGAATATATACATATAAATATATGGATGGGCAATGACAGAGCGGCATAGGCAAGATGCAATAGATGGTATAAAATACAGTATATACACATGAGATGAGTGAGGCAAGATATGTAAACATTATTAAAGTGGCATTATTAAAGCGACTAGTGATCGATGTATTAGCTACATAACCTAATTTTGCAACCTAAACTATCATAGGTTTCCAGCTTTGTTATAGTCAGCTGGAAAAAAATAGGTAGATCTTGGACTGTGAAGTCATTATAGCCATGACACAGACCGTAACGTCTGAACATTGATTTTGGCATGTTCAATGTTTGATGCAGTAAGAAATACAAAAAATATCTCAGCCTTAAAAAAAATATATATATAATGTGTTAAAGTATGAGGTAAACATAGTTTGAAATGCAAGCTAAACGTTAACCATTCAGCCAGCGCCCGCCCTACGTAAAATGTATGAACATCCCTGACTATCGATTTGCTGTTTACAAAATTGTTTCAATTATATTGACTGAGACAACGGTCAATCGACCTCTTCCGGGTCACGTTTGCTTGTAAACAGAAAGCACGATATCTTACTGTAAATTTAACTGTGAGTCAAACAGTCGCTCATAATTTACTTTTTTTCTTCTCGTCTGCAGTCCCCGAGTCTTCCGTAGGCTGTTGTGGGGTTGAAGGCTCATCTTTTTGCGTTTCTGTAGGAGACTCTGCGTTGTCAGACATCCTCAGCAGTCCTTATCATGAGTGTGTGCACTAGATTCTGGCGTGCACTCGTTATGGGGAAAACGCTGCATGCTATTTGCCGAAACCAATGTCAATGCTCAATGCATCTCATTTGATTGGTGTATTGGATGTTGGGGCGTTTTAGTGTAATTTGTGAACAGTGGTCGTAGTAGAAAGTTGATCTCGTGGTTTTTTCATCTATTCGTGAATTATTGAGGTGTGCTGTGCATGCAATTGACGCTGTCTTTGTTTAGCCAATATATTTTACAGCTTGATCTAGCAATCAATGTCTAATTTTATGACAGTCTCGGGTCCTTTATTTCACATGCTGAATGTTGGTTGTGTAGTGTATGTGTAACCCCGTTTACTCTGTCATAAATCTAAAATGTTCCTAGCTTTTGCTAATAAGGAGGGGGCGTCAACTGTCTGGCAGCTGTAGAAAGTTGGACCTTCAAGTGCAACCATTCCACACATCAAACCCCCACTATCAACAGTACGTTTGATCCTTTTGCCTTTTCTTTACCAATTTAATGCTTATTTGCTTTCTTTTGATAGGCATTCCTGGACATGCATTCCYYTAAAGTTGACATGCATTRAAAACATTACAGTGAAATATCAAAATCTGCAATATCTATGTGTACAAGGTTGACATCATACGAATCCCCTATGAGCATGCCCACTGTATAAATACAAATACAGCATGACATTTAAATAATTACATGCATTGAATCCTCTTGTTGTCTCGTCTGTATCTTGAGTTGAATAAACACATGTTGAGAGTTGAGAACAGGATTTTGCTGTCACAAATGTTTTCTGTCACAGTCCTCTGAATCTGATCCATTGAGCACCCTTTTGATGTAGTACTTCTTCTAGTCTCTCCTCTCCATTTTCTCACTACATATTGCTCTCTCAGTGGCAGGGATTGGCAGACTGTCAACAAAGGGCTCAGTACTCTTACTGTGTGACATGCAGGAGAAGTTCAGACCCAACATCTTCCAGTTCACCAACATCGTCAGCAACGCAGCCAGACTGCTACAGGTACACACACACAATCACACTCACACTCACACTCATATTAACAGCTCATTACAAGTTAAAGTTGTTGCCACCCACATAGCAGCCAATACAAATTAAATGTGTCTCCCCCCACCCCAGGCAGCCCGTGTTCTGGGCATCCCCCCCATAGTGACAGAGCAGTACCCTAAAGGCCTGGGTCCCACGGTGCCTGAGCTGGGGGCTGGGGACCTGACAGCCCACGCCAAGACCAAGTTCACCATGATGATAGAGCCAGTGGAGAAGGAGCTCAAAGCCCTGGGAGACCCCAAGATAGCCATCCTCTGTGGGATAGAGACACAGGCCTGCATCGCGGTGAGACCACAGGGTCAGATATGACTAGAATTGGTTCCTAAGCTCAGATCTGTGATCAGTTTTTCCCTACCCTACCTGAATCTGGAGCCTTGTTCAGAYTGACCCTTGGGAACAAGTTCATAATTAATTKARTTTACTGTAAATAGGGCTCATCTATCTGTTCTTCTCCCACTAATTAGTGCACGACCTTTGACCTGCTGGAGAAGGGTATGGAGGTCCATATCGTGGCTGATGCTGTCTCGTCCAGAAGGTACTAATGTGTTCCCTACTATTTCTCTTCAATATGACAATACTGTTTTTCTTCAATGACAAAATATGATGCACATTTTCACTGGTTAAACATTTCTGGTGCTGAGATWTTCTTTTCCCTTCTCTATTTCTATCTCCAGTCAGACAGACCGGTTGTTTGCCCTGTCYCGGTTGAGGCAGAGTGGAGCCTTCCTGACCACCACAGAGGCCGTCCTACTACAGCTAGTRCAAGATGCCAAACACCCCAACTTTAGAGAGGTACTGTACCATGTGACCTCCACCTTTCAGAATACAAACACTGCCTATTGTCTTATCTGTTAGTGTTGTGATTACACAATGTCACTCAGCCTGTTACATGGTAATTACATAGGTTATTACACAAGTCGTTACTCTTGTATAAGCCTATGTAATGTAAATAGTGTCCAGCAGTGGATGAATCTGGAATGTTCATGTRAWCATGTTTCCTTCCATAG
The DNA here is from genome assembly GCF_002910315.2 of Salvelinus sp. IW2-2015. Lineage (NCBI taxonomy): Eukaryota > Metazoa > Chordata > Actinopteri > Salmoniformes > Salmonidae > Salvelinus > Salvelinus sp. IW2-2015. Next base: position 865,338 of record NC_036845.1, read on the forward strand.
ATCCAGAAGCTATTGGTCCAGCCGTCCCCTGACACAGCCTTGCTAGCCTTCTTCAGCTCTCTGTAGAGAAGACAAGCTCCTTCTTGTTGTCTGTGAATGCATCTGAAACACTGTGTGAACACAAGTACGGAAATAAACCCATGCTGCTGTTTTCCATGCTGACTGCTGAATGTTGATCATCTTTGAAATGGGGGGATGGAGAAGGGAGCGTATATAGGAGCCCTTTGATGACATCATATTACTGTTGTGAGTTTTGCTCTGTGTCYGCTGGTAGGCTTAAATATTTCCTACTCTAAATCACATTATATTTGTCACTTGCTTGGTAAACAACAGGTGTAGACTAACAGTGAAATGTTTTCTTAAGGGCCCTTCCCAACAATGCAGAGAGAAAAAAAAAAGTCAAATAGTAGAACAATAATAACAAAAGGTAATAATACATAATGAGTAATAATAACTTGGCTATATACACAGGGTACCAGTACTGAATCAATGGTGCATCGGTACTGCTTGCCGTACGGTAGCAGAGAGAACAGGATGACTTGGGAGGCTGGAGTCTTTGACCATATTTAGGGCTTTCCTCTGACACTTCCACTCCACCTTCTACAGTCCACAGGGGAGAGATGAGACAGAGGACTAGTTAAAAGTTCATAAATGATCCTATAGACACTGAAATAAGGTCACTTTTGTATTTTCACTCTTAACACCCCACGGAATGAAGGTATGGTAATCTAATCCTAGAACTGTGGCAACTTCCTCAAGCAGACAACCCTTCAGAGGCGGAGGAACAGAATCTGTGATGTCACAGAAGGGGAGGAGTGGATGACCTCATTCAGGGGCAGACTGAAAGGGAGGGGAAGAAAGAGGGAGTGAAAAAGGAAGCAGTCTGCTATACATTTTTTTTCTCCACACACTGAAACTTTCAAAAAGAGAAAAGACGATAAGAGCTGGTGAGGATCAACCGATTGGGAATGAGAGCGAGAAATAAAGAAATAGGGAGGAATAACACTAACCTGACACTGAGTATACTGCACAACTGATGAGAACATCAAATATTACGTGTTTGAGGCCTTGAGGCCTTCATTGACCAAGGAGGGAGAGGTAAGTCAACCAGTCTTACTCCTAACTAAACAGAAACAGAAAACTATGAACAAACACTTGAAGTCAGTCTCTATTGTGAGTGTTATAGTTCCATTGAAACACAACATGTGAAATGTAAACAACACCATCTAAAACTGCAGGGCTGATGACAGTATTGCATTACTGTGGTGAGTCTTACTGTAATGTTGTTCTATAGAACTGTTGTTATACATGTTATATTCTACAGCAGGTGGGCACTTCTGGTCCTGGAGGGTTGCAGTGTGTACAGGCTTTTATTCCAACCCTTAGAGCCCTGACAGAGAGAGAGAGAGAGCATGTCTTCTAACTTGGACTCCAGTCTAACCAGCATAGACTGGCTCCCCCAGCTGGGAATCAGCTCACTGCRATCAGGAAGAGAGAGAGGAGGAGAAGAGGGGGAGAGAAAGAAAGAGAGAGGGAGRGAGAGAAGTGATCTTCCTCCCCCCATCCCTGCCCCCTTTCCTTCCTCTGGATCCAAAGCCAAGCCCCCTCACAGCTATGCCACCCTCATCGCYATGGCGATAGGCGCAGCCCCCAGCAGGAAGTTGAGTTTGAATGACATCTACATGTGGATCAGTGACATGTTCCCCTACTACAGCAGATCTGGCAGGGGATGGAAGGTGCAGTAATCAGAAATACTCCAAACACTCCATGTGCAAACTGTCCAAAGTCGATTATCCAAAATGATTGTGTTACTGCAATACATGTTCATGCTGATTTTGCCTCCCAGAACTCCATCCGCCATAACCTGTCCCTCAATAAATGCTTCCGGAAGGTTCCTCGACCMCAAAGTGACCCTGGGAAGGTGAGTCATTCTAAAAACATTCAAACAGGGCCAGTGACTGTTTCAAACGGCCACAATGTTGCCACGTGAAGACATCAGTGGCCAGTGCACTCAGTGATCCACTGTTTTCTGTGAAATACGATACATAGGCTARAAATAGATAAAAGYATGATATTTCAAAATATACTGAATATATTACAGTTTCATACTTTTTGGTACTTTTGTAGTAGTACTTATAAATTGTGAGAACCCTCCACCTCTTGTGTTTCCAGGGTTCCTATTGGATGATGGACGGCCCCTCAGAGCCCAATCCGCTGAGAGGAACCAAGCGTCCGTATCCAGCTGAAGAGGAGGAGGGGTCCATCCAGGTCCCCAATGTCTCAGTGATGCAGGCAGAGAAACAGCATTCACCCCAGACAGACCATTATACGCCTTTAGCATCTCCACAGAGAGACCATTATACGCCTTTAGCATCTCCACAGACAGACCATTATACGCCTTTAGCATCTCCACAGACAGACCACTATACRCCTTTAGCATCTCCACAGACAGACCATTATAGGCCTTTAGCATCTCCACAGACAGACCATTATATGCCTTTAGCATCGCCACAGACAGACCATTATAGGCCTTTAGCATCTCCACAGACAGACCATTATAGGCCTTTAGCATCGCCACAGGAACCCAGTCAACAACTATCCCCCCCACCATGCAAGGTAGAGTAAGTTCAGTCCCAACAAATGTATCCAGTAGATTGATAAAGATCATGGGTTTTACAACCAAATAACAAGCTGTTGTTGTCTATCACCTTGGTTCCACAGCAACGGCCACCCTATATGCAGTCCCCTGTCTCCTCTCTCCCTGTCCCGCATGAGACTGTCTCCCCATCTACTGCCTCTGCTACTCTCCCCTCTCTTTCTGTCCCTCACTCTCTCCCCTCTCTTTCTACCCCTCACTCTCTCCCCTCTCTTTCTGTCCCTCACTCTCTCCCCTCTCTTTCTATCCCTCACTCTCTCCCCTCTTTTTCTATCCCTCACTCTCTCCTTTCTCTTTCTGTCCCTCACTCTCTCCCCTCTCTTTCTACCTCTCACTCTACTGTCTCATCTTCTGTCTCCCCTCAAACTCTCCCTTCTTCTGTTCCCGCTCTCTCTGTTCCCACTCTCTCTGTTCCCGCTTTCTCTGTTCCCTCTCTTTCTGTCCCATCTCTTAATGTTGCCCCCACCTACGCCTCGTCACACTCCTGTGATCCCCTTCTCCGTTTCTCCTTCTCTGATCTGAACCTGCCAGACCTCTACACCTCCTTCCAGTCCCTCTGCAGAAGCGTCAGGGAGAGAGTGACCTCGCAATGTACGTTCTCTCTCACTTTCTAAATGAGTGTTTTTATACATATCTGTCTGTGCTGTCAGAGAATCTGTGTATGTGAATGTTTAACTCTCTCTCGCTCTCTCTCTCTGTAGCGGACGTGGGTCCCTTATTTGTGTTGACCAATGACAGTACCTCACTGCACACCCCAACCCTCCCCCCTTTGTCCCCTCACCTTGTACCCTCTGTAGCACCCGGGCCTCCTCCTGAGGCAGACAGACTGTCTCACAGCAGTGGTGATTATAACAACTCAACACCTGAACACCTTAGCACTTCAAAAACCTATTCAACTGTGCCTGTAGGCTTGTCACTGCACTGTGTGAATATGATACAGTAACTAACTCTTTGACAACCTATACCACCTCTCTCTCTGTTTGTCTCTGTAGTGGTGCCAGCAGACTGGTTCAGTACTACAGACACTCTGAAGGAGAGCTTTAGGGTCGCCAGCAGTCTGGACTGGGCCAACATTGACCTCACTAGCCACCCAGGTCACTTAACAAACTACATGATAATTACAGATTAATGCTACTCATTGTTTCTACATTGACAAGAATAGTTATCACATTGACAATCTTCCTCTTTCTCCCTGCTATTTGTTTTTTCCCCTTCTCCCTCTCTCCTCCAGACCTCCTGGAGAGCATGCGCCAGGCCGAGCTCTGTGATTGGGCGCTGGAGCCGACGCTCTTCACTTCACTCTGTGATTCGTTGAACCGTTTCTTCACTCAGAAGGGCCTAATTGGCTCGTCCTCCGGTAACAACTCCCCATTGGCCCACGGTGCCCCTCAATCTCTGCTCCTCCCACCCCTTACTCACAACACCCCCACCCTGGCCACCCTAACCCACCCCTCTCCCCTGGCCCCCCCCTCCAGCAGTGGTCAGCCCCCCAGGAGGCCCCTCCACCCCCAAACTCAGGGTGTACAGAGGCCCCACCTGACCCAAACTGAAGCCCTTCAGACCAATGGTGAGACCTCAGCCACAAGACACTTTTCTAAACTATTGACAGTATTTTAGCTCTACAACTTCCAGTACACAGTAGTGATGTTTTGGCAAGCATTTTCATTGCAAAGCCTATTTTTTTTTACAAGAAGTAATATTTTCTACCAGTGTAAAGCTTTGCTTCGCTCAATGGTACATGTTGGGATTATTTAGTCAAATATACTATCACTCTAATGTAATCAAATGGCTTCCTCTCCTTGCCTTCATTGGCCTCATTACCACTAATGTAACAGGGAAAGAGCTGGTTTGGGTTGGTAAGGTAGAAAGTCCACCCCAGTCACATCATGAAGGAGATGAGGAAACAGGAAGTGATAATAGGGAAGTGAACATTAAACTGCTTTGAAAGGGACTTGAGTTGCAGTCCTTGTAATAGTTTGAGGTCTGTGCAGTAGTTTCCTAGTCAACAAAGGAGGCTTATGATAGTGTCTTCTCTCCACTCTCTCTCTCACAGCTGGGATCCAACTTCAACCTAAACCCCGTCCCCCTATGAAACATCTCCATAACAACAGCGAGGAGATCCAAGATGACTTTGACTGGGACTCTCTGATCGCCTGACAGAGTGGATTCTGTTTGCCCCACGATTCCATTCAGGAAGTCTACTGGATCAGTGCTGCCCGCWGGCACAGATCTAGGATCAGCTTACTCTCCCCAAAACGAACCTGGACCACTGGGAGGAAACATGCAAAACTGAACATAGATCAGTATCTAGGGGAAACTTCCTCCTACTCCGAGGGGCCTCCCATACAAAACACTACACCCTATATTCAGCTGCCTCACCACACACACACGCTACTCTTCAGAGTGAGGATGGTCATTGGTAAATTATGATTGAATGCAGTATTGCTATAGTGAAATGGTTGAACGTTTTTCGGTACCTACTTATTTTCTGCAATTGTATCCCTATCTGTAATTCTTCATAGAAGCTTCTGGATATGCATATATACTCCAACTGACAGAGGAGACTTCATATGTTAATAAAATACTATAGAATTAATCCTTGTCCCAGTTTTTCCATCCAACAGCATTGGAACATCAAACACACAGTACACCAGACAGACACATTTAATATAAGGAAACATACCCTTTGTGGATTTGTTTTATTTCTTAAATTTCTTAATTTTTTTTTCATTTTACTTTTCAAATGTGAATGTTCACAGTTAATACCACACAAAATGTGACCTTACCCAATACAAGAGATCTTTTAGTTGATATAAAATAACAATCATCAAACTAAATGAACAGCATGGAGCATGTCATCAAGTCCCCTGTTGTTTAAGTTCTTTCATTCATTGAATTGTCTTTTTAAAAGAAGCATCTGTAGCTCTCCCCCCGTAGGGAGGGGGGGTCGGAAAGGAGGGTCCAGTCATGTCCAGAGACACCTGCAGACGAGGCATCCTGTATGAAAGAGTGAGAAAGACTAATGCTTCTGATTAATACAAAACATTTGTGAAATAAAATTGGCAGAAAAATGTGACCCTTATAATACCTCATTTAAAATCCCAACATTACATAGCATTGATACAAGTGACAATTTTTAAAAACAAAAATAATAGATTTGTACCTTGCTGAAATAAGCGAGGACGCAGAATGGAGACAGAGACACATTCACACATTTACAAAACACATTCCATCTCTCCTCAACCAATAGATGCCTTCTTTTGATTTCCATGACAATCAGTAAGAAAAAATAAGCATTTGATTTAATGGCATAATTGCGTATTTTGTCCCCCTTGTTTATTCATTCCCAGGAGCAGAAAAAATATCAATAAATTATATTAAACATTAAATAAAAAATAGAACAGCTATTGAATGATTTGACTATATTGTGGCTGAAATGTTAATGCCAGCTTTTTCTGTCCAAATCTTGTTCAGGAGTTTTTTTTATAAAATCTTCCTTCATTCCTCCTCTCGTGTCAGTGTTCATCCTACCTTCCTCTTCTACAGACAAAGAGGAAGAGGCAGGTACAGGAATTTGTTTGTGTTTCAGTTTGTTAGTGGCCATGTCCCCTCTCTCTCCCCATCTCTGTCAGTGCAATAATACAATATTATATCAGAGTTACTGATGAAGCCAAACTCTCAAACACCCACCTTGATTTCAGAAAGGACTGAAAGAAACCAAAACGCATTAAAACTAAATAAAAATAAATAAACGTATATTTCCCTCCCGCTACATCCCACTGAAATGAACCAAAATATTTTTGCTGTTGTTGAAATTCATGTAAATGCTTCTGAAAGAAAATAACAAATTCAGATGTTCTTTTTCTTCTTTAAATATAGAGATGTACACACGTTTCTTTTTGGAAACATTAATTGTTTGTGTTGAAGTAGGATCACTCTGGGGGGGAAGGGGGGCAGTAGATGAGGGGCGGGGCAAGGCCTGGATTGGGTGTTGAAGAGGAAGGGGGAGTGCTGAAACGTCCTCAAAGAAGAAAGGGATTGGTGCTGGCGCCCGTCACTCCGGCCCCTCCCACTGCTCCCCCGGCTCCCATCACTCCAGCTGCCCCCGTAGGCCCCCCAAAATTCAGCTGTGGGGGCAGGGCCCCTCCGGACCCCATGAAGTGAGAGGGCCCAGGAGGACCCATGGGCGAGAGCCCGCCGTAGGGAGACATTCCCATGGGGCTCTGCATCATGCCCATCCCCAGGCCTGGTGCTCCCATACCCATAGGCCCCATGCCCATGCCAGGGTATGCCATGGGGTTGGGTGGTACAGGGCTGGTGCGGAGGCCGCTGAGGCCCAGTGTGGAGGGCTGTGGGGAGATGGAGGACATGGGGGCGGCCGCGCCAAACGGGTTGGAGGTGGGGGGTGGCGTCGGGGAAACCCCCCTGCTGGAGACTGTGCTGCCCGGGGTGACTGCCATGCCAGGGGCTGAAGACGAGGCTGGAGAGGAGAGAATACGTCAATCAATGTACTTTCATTTATTACAAACACAAAGTGCTTAAAAATGTTTGTGTATGTGTTCATGTGTGTGTTATCAGTACCTGTGGTCTGGAGGAAGGGGTTATGTGTTGAGGAGGAGGAGATTGATGGAGGAGGAGGTTGTTTAGGTTTGGGTTTAGAAGACACCAGTGAGTCCAGGTCCACCAGAGATGCGTTGGGCCCCAGGAACGACTCGGGGGTCTTACGGACAGGAAGTGAAGAGCACAGAGATGTGAGGTCAAAGGGCACTGGAGAACCCGCACTGTCGCCCGTTAACTGACCTCGCAGTTCTGGGTGACCTACAGAGAGGGAGGGAGGGAGGGGAGAGAGAGCGAGAGTGAAGGTGAACATGGAGTACTGTATTTATAGTGACTAACTAGATTAGACACCACGGCATTATACCATTATTACTGAGGGAGGATGGAATGCAAGACAACTGTGTTTGTGGGTGGGTGAATGGAGGGGGTCAATGAGTATCTCATCCACATGTCCTTGCCATTATGTGTCAGTGTGTGTGTGGATGTACCTGTGCCATTAGTGTGTTTGGCGGAGTCGCTCCATGGGTCAGAGGTGATGATGGGATCAACCCCGTCCCCAGCCCAGGGGTCTATTGGCCCCCCAAAAGAGGAGGTGGTGGAGAGGGGCACAGAGGGGCCCCAGGGGTCGACACTGGGGGGGGTCACAGCTATGGGGGAGGGAGACAGGCAGGGGTTTGGCTCACATACAACACCAGGGTCGGGGTCAATACCATTTCAAGTCAGTCCATTCAAAAGATGAATTGGAATTCCCATTTAAGATTTCAAAAGTGCCATTTATTTTCAATGAGGATTGTTCATCTCTTGAACTGAACAGGCACCCAACCCTACACAACACCGTACAATATACAGGGAACAAGGAGCTGGGCTGGATCCCAATAGTTCAATATGGCTTCCTTTCCCCACTTTCTCTCATTTATCTGATATGGAAGAGCTGGACAGACAGTCTTTTCACTTGAAAGGAGGTAAGAACRGACAGAGATATTTGATTGAAACCAGAGATACGCCTGACTGAGATATGGAGGGTCACATTCCAAATGATCTAAACATGCTGGCCATTTGAAGAGTATTGGAAAATAGACCAAAYGTATTGATGTCCAGAGTGTGGAGGTAGGGGTGTGGGACAAGGTGACGGAATGAGGGTAACAGGTGTAGACGAGGCCAGGGGAGTAAAGGTCAGAGGTCACTAACCTGAGGGTCCCCAGGGGTCAACGGAGTTGACTCTTGAGGCTGTCTCTCCCCAGGGGTCTGGCGGGGGGGCTATCGTTGGGGGGGCCGTCCCTCCACTAGCCCATGGGTCTACGCTGGGGGGTGAGGCGGGCGACGAGGCACCCCAAGGGTCTGCAGGGGCCAGGCCCCAGGGGCCAGAGGCAGAGGGGGCTGGGAGGGGGACTGTGGGAGGGGGTGAGGGGCCGGCAGAGCCCCCAGAGGCAGCAGCAGGAGCCCCCCAGGGGTCCACAGCACTCAACTCCATTAACGCACTCTGGGAGAGGATAATACACAGGTTATAACAACACACTGATGTTGAACAGACACCAAGAGACAATGAGCTCAATGCTGGAGTAGTCTGTCTCTCATACACACACACACACATGAAAATCAGAGCATAGTCAGTTAACATACACACTAAACAAATCTTGACACGCAGGCCACACACACACACAGTTGCCTTGATAAAAGCAGAGGATGAAAGAAGGGATAGATCAACTAGTACCGGGACGGGAGAGAGAGAGAGGTGTTTCTTGTTTCTAAACCTGTGGTCTGGGGACCAGCACCGGTCTGTTGATGTTGCTGACCAGTCAGTCAGATAATTGGCAAACTCTTTCAGTTCTTAACTTTAATTCAAAAAGGTTCCTCTAGGAAATATCATAGCTAACAGTTACCTGATAGGGTTCAGAAACCCTTCTGGTGTCGGCCTACACTACCTTAACTTTCAGTTCTCTCCAATCACAGAATGCACAGGTGAGAGACACAACTACAGCAGGTAACACCAGGAGAGAGAAAGAGGAACTGAGTGGTATTGTCTAAAGAGTGTGTGTAGCCCCCATCCATCCCTCCCCTATGGCTGGCGTACACACACGTCACCAAACACACCTCCTCTGGCTTGGCCTTCTCCATCCTGCTCTCCTCGATGGCCATCTGCAGTCTCAGGTCGTCCCCCCTGCGCAGCCTCTCCTCCTGCCAATCACATACAGCTGTGATGTCATCACCTGCGACAAGCGCTCAGGCAGGCCAGCCCATAGGCACAGATCTAGGATCAGCTTACTGCCTCCAAATTGTAGCCAAAGCCATTTGGGGAGAAAATGCTAAACTAACATTAGATCAGTGTCTAGGGAGCAACTTAATTTCACTCCCCCAGGAAGCACTATCTGACCGTGATGCAAAGCTCCAGGAGAGATGCTGCCTTTAGTGGCTGCTCTCAGATCAGCTCTCCTCAACCCACCTTAGTGAGTTGGAAAACATTCTCCCTTCCTTGAGAAAATCAAAAACTGATTCTAGACCAGCCGCTATGGGCAGTATCCTCTTTCACCTTCTGAAGAAACTGGTCAGGGTCCCAGCCATAATGGACGTGGACTGTCTGCCAGGGCTCTCTATTCAACCACTACCTGTATCCAGAAGTGTTCATGGGCAGACAAAACAGTCCTCTTCTTGTGCTTCTGCAAGGAAGTTGACATTCTAGAACGAAGTCGGTGTCCTAGAATGACGTCGGAGTGCTAGAATTACATTGAGGTTTTATCTATACTTAAGAACTTTGTGAGACAAAAGAACAAACTGGGTAAAAACAACCTGTCTTTATGCTTAGGTAGAGTGTTGTTTTGCCTTACCCTGTAAACTTCTGAATACCGGTGTTGATTGAATACTGCCCTCCAATTTGCAGAGTGCGGGCACTGGAAGATGCCTTTAATTGAGTGTGTTTAAGTATGTCATTGTGTGTGTAGTTTGAAGCATGCGTTCAGAACAGAGTAATTTGCAATGGAAGAAAAAAAGGGAGTAATCACTCATTCAGAAATTGCTACGGGTTAAATTGAGTCATTCAAATTATGAAGTCTTTGCCATGCATCATTTTACACTGATTAAATCATAGGGGAGTTATTTTTAAAACTACTTCTTTCCTTCTTACCCTCTTATATTATTAACCCATTGACATGTGTATGTTTGGAATTAATGAAACAGATCATTCCTATAAATATCATTCATTTTGATTGGGATTAAGACTCGATGGAGTGACCGCCGGCTGGGTAGACAGATAGGTAGATAGGTAGGTAGATAGGTAGATGATGATCGGCCGGTCAGGTGACCTTTGCCCCCTGACCTGTTCTTGTACTTCCTTGCTGAGTGTGAGTGCATAGCGGAGCTCTGCGTCCTCCAGAGGGGCCACAGTAGTCTGGGGGTCAGGGGTCAGAGGGTAAAGGTGAGTGAATGGAAACACACATTGTCCTGRGTTAACCTTGCTATGCCCRGATACTTCTGTTATGGACTGTAGTTAAGTGTCACCATATATATGTGTTCTATGTATAGTGGTCGTAGGGTGTACAGTGCTTATATCCTATACAAATCAACCCGTTTATCAAGCCATTGGACCTCAGGTTAACAGTGTGGTTGGCCAGCGGGGGCTCTGCCTACCCTCCACCAGCTGCAGGCTGGCTGGCTGTACTGTATACCTGTTCCGCCTCCTCCTTGCTCATGGCCAGGGCCAGCTGCAGCTGCAGGTCCTCCTCACCGGAGCTCTGTGGCCACGCCTGCTCTGGGTCCGCCCCTCCAGAGTGAGAGCCCTGAGACAGCGCTCCAMCCCCCAGACCTGGAGCTGAGGGGGCCGAAGAGGCTGGGGGACAGGATGAGGGGACCGGAGAACAGGGAAAGGAGGGGAAAGAAAATGTTATWGTTTGCATCWTGGCATAGTTAGAGCTGKGCAGGAACAAAAGCCTGCAAACACCACATGCATCTCYCCAGGATCAGGGMRGCTCTGCATCACAGCAGACAACTTAAAACTACATTTCTGTYTATGGTTTGCTTTYCTCCTCAATCYGTTTCAGATCCCCTGGTGGCTGGTGCAGGCTGGGTAACGTAGTTGTCTCTCACCACTGGTGGTCTGTGCCATCTTCTCTTTGGTCTTGAGTGCATGGATCCTCTCCTCYCGTAGTCTCTCCTCGTCCTTCAGCAGTGTTACCAGCTGTTTGGCCTTCTCCCGTACATTCACCCCCTGACACACASGCAGGTGAATGCACATGAGTACATACAACTCAGTGCACAACCTTCCTAACTACACAGCTGTGTCACTGAATTGTTGAKAAATGTCAGTTATTTGCCTGCAAACTAAGTGCTACATTCCTGTWTCAGTCCCTCCATTTCCATCAGTGTTTCCCTGTGACCTGCTATATTGTCATTACCAGCCCATAAACATGTTACTGTTGGCTTTTCACTCTGTGTTTGTATAAGAGGTCACAGTGAAAACATTGTAAAGTCCTTGAATGAGAGGCGAGTAGTGATTCAGTACCAGTGTGTGTTTGGGAATGTGTGTACAGTGTGTGTGCTTGTCGTACCTGGTCCTTGCCGTCTCTGTCGATGAACTGGAAGTCCTTGAGAGTCTGGACAGCGTAGATGTTCTCTCTGCACTGCTGAGCCACGCGCTCTGAACCCGTCTTTATGAGGTACTCCATGAGAGTCATAGCCTGGAGAAGACACAGTACAGTAGAAACCACAGAGATCCTATTCAATTACTGGAGATGCTATGTCATAAACCCTCAAAGTTCCAGAACGGGACGAGAATGGCAGCCATAGATGTGGTGAAGAGGTCAATCGAACTCGACCAAAACAATGGAATTGTCATGGAAACAAGTACAGGAAAGGGCAGTGAAGGAAGATCCTGAATCTCCCCATTTCCCCACAGCAGAATTAGCCTACATTTAGGCTACTGTTTATGTGTATTCCACACTGTGTTGAGGTAAAAATCAGAGTATAATGCTTGTATGGACACTAACCCCCATACAGGTTCATGTCATCCTCACCAAGCAACTGCATTACAGTTACAAACTACTTAGACTACCACCACTGATCACTGTATGCTACACTCATATATTTATATACGTTTGGGTGTCACTTAGAAATGTCCTTGTTATTTAAAGAAAAGCTACTTTTTTGTTCATTAAAATAACATCAAATTGATCAGAAATAGTGTAGACATTGTTCATTTGAAACATCCATGGAATCATTAATTCCACTGAAACTGACTGGCTAGCTAACAAGCATAATGTGCACAATATCTTGTCACTGGCTGACCTACTCCCTGGCCAAAATGGCAGATCTTTTATACTGTCATATGAAGCCTTAGGTCACAGATAGAACAATGAGACAGATATTTCACCGGATGTATAAAGGTGAAGCATCCGTTTGGCATTTTTACTCACTACCAAATATGGTAGTGAGAGGAAGCCCAGTGGCCGGCAATGGGAGAAGATGGATTTTTGTTGATATTCTGCAAATTTTCTCATCGATAAAACAATTGATCTCAATACAGTTCTCTTCCCAAAACTAAAATATGTTACGAACAGAGTGGACTAAACTTTGCCAAAGTATTAAAAAATTGTGTTGTTTAGGAACAGTGCAAAGGCAAATTGAGTTATTGCAAATATGCAAATGCATGCTAGAACGCGCCAATAGGATCTTGCTAGATCGTGCTTGGCTCTGCCCACTATGACACATTTGAAAACAACGGGCTGTGGTCTATCTTGGTTTAGTTATGTCCATTCTAGTATTCTAATTCTGATTTCTATGTGCACAAATACAAGAGTGAGTGTGTGTGAGCAGACAAACCAGACAGACAGACTACGTCACCTGTTGTTATGGTCAATATTGAACAGACATTCGCACAACTTTCCTTTTCACTTCCTCTCGCTCACCACCCACACACGCAAACCTTGTAGACGTGTCTCCAGTTCTTGCCGTGGTCGTTGAGTCGTTTCCACACCATGCTCATGATCTCAGAGAAGGCCACTACGTTGTAGGTCAGGTCTGCTATCTCTGACATCAGAGAGCTGCTGGGGCCCCATGGGTCATTGGACGTCGCTTCACGCACCTGGAGACAGGGGGAGGCCAGGGACAGAGGAGACCAGGGACATGGGGGGGGAGAGAAAGAGAGACCAGGGACATGGGGGGGTTATCCTTCCATCATGATGGTCTGTTGTCCAGCCTGTTTATCATCACCTCAGTCTCCACCACAGAGAGTAGGAAGAGATAATCAGTTAAAGGTGGACCCATACGTTCACGGCGTCGTGGACTTATCAGGGGGTTCATGTTGAGTTAAAGTACTTACGCAATAATGTGTTGTCTGTTTTTACAGCTGTGTGTCGTTGAGCTTTGTCATCAGTAAATATATTCTTGTTGGCTTGAAGCGTGTGCCATAGGGAGATGAATATTTGTGCTGATCTTGGATATAAACTACCAGTTTGATTAATAATTAATTTGATAAGTAAATCACGATCCATTAGAGTGTTCAATTGTTGAACTTGCTTTGAGGTGCATTAGGCGTAGTGTATTAGATGCCATGGCCGTAATTACCGAAAGGTGTGGCTGATTGATCGCTCCTGGCTGAAAGGTACAAAAAATTGTCGTTCTGCCCTGAACAAGGCAAGTAACCCACTGTTCCTGGAAGGCTGTCATTGTAAATAAGCATTTGTTTCTTAACTGACGTGCTAGTTACATAAAGGGTTATAAAAAAAAAAAATGTCCTGGTATCTCTCCCCCCCCGTGTTCCCTGGATCTCTCTCCCCTGTCCCCTGGTATCTCTCCCCCCCCTGTCCCTGGTCACTCTCTCCCACCTCCTGTCCCTTGGTATCCTCTCCCCCCCCCCCTGTCCCTGGTATCTCTCTCGCCCCCCCTGTCCCTGGTATCTATCTCCCCCCTGTCACGGATCGTCCCCCCCTGGCCCTGGTATCTCTCCCCCCCTGTCCGGTTTATCCTCTGCTCCGCCCTGTGCCTGGTACTCCCCCCCGCCCTGTCCCTGTATCTCTCCCCCCCTGTCGCCTGGTTATCTCTCCCCCCCCCCCCCCCCTGTCCCCTGGTTCTCTCCCCCCTCCCCTGTCCTGGATCTTCCCCCCCCCCCCCTGTCCCTGTTTCCCCCCCCCCCCCCTGTCCCTGGATCTCCCCCCCCCCCCGTCCCGGTTATCCTCCGCTTTCCCTGTCACTGGTGGGTCTCTCTCGTCTCTCTCTCTCTCCTGTCAATGGGTGCTCTCTCTCTCCGCACTGGGTGTCTCTCTCAGCTCACCTGTCACTGGTGTCTCTCTCTCTCCGTCTCACTGGTGTCCTCCTCTCCTGTCACTGGTGTCTTCTCTTCTCCTCGTCGGCAAAGTCGTGAG
>NC_036845.1:880041-896732 GCF_002910315.2 Salvelinus sp. IW2-2015
AATGTCCCTGTTCTCTGCTTTGTCTCTCCCCCCCCCCCCCCCCCCCCCCCCCCCCCCATGTCCCTGGTCTACTCTTTGTCTCTCTCCCTCCCCCCCCCCCCATGTCCCTGGTCTCTCTCTTTTGTCCTTCCCCTCCCCCCCCAGTGTCCCTGTCTCTCTTTGTCTCTCCCCTCCCCCCATGCCCCTGAGTCCACTCTTTGGTCTCTCTCCCCCCCCCCCCTGATCGCCCTGTCTCTCCCATTCTCCCCCCCCCCCCCCCCCCCCCCCCCCCCCCCCCCCGCCCCCATGTCCCTGGGTCTCTTATTTCTGCTCTCTCCTCCCCCCAGTCCCTGGGGTGATCTCTATAGCGCTTCGTCTCTATTTCCTCTCCCCCGCCCCCCATGTCCCTGCGTCTCTCTTTTGCTCTCTCCCCCCCCCCCCCCCCAGTGTCCCTGGTCTGCGTCTTTGTCTCTCCCCTTCCCCCCCCCCCAGTGTCCCTGTCTCTCTTTTCTCCCTCCCCCCCCCCCCCCCCCATGTCCCTGGTCTCTCTTTGTCTGTCCCCTCCCCCCCCCCCCCATGTCCCTGGCTCTCTTTTGTCTCTGCCACCTCCCCCCCCCCATGTCCCTGGTCTCTCTTTGTCTCTCCCCTCCCCCCCCCATCTCCCTGTCCTCTCTTTGGTCCTCTTCCCCCCCCCCCCCCCCCCATGTCCCTGGTCTCGTCTTTGTGCTCTCCCCCCCCCCCCCCCCCCCCCCCCCCCATGTCCTGGTCTCTCTTTGTCTCTCCCCTTCCCCCCATGTCCCTGTCTCTCTGTTGCTCTCGCCCCTTCTCCACCCATGTCCCCTGGTCTCTCTTGTCTCTCCCCTCCCCCCCATGTCCCTGGTCTCTCTTTGTCTCTCCCTCCCCCCCCATGTCCCTGGTCTCTCTTTGTCTCTCTCCTCCCCCCCATGTCCCTGTCTCCTTTGCTCTCCCCTCCCCCCTATTGTCCCTGGCTTCTCTTTGTCTCTCCCGCTCCCCCCCATGTCCCGGCTCTCTTGTCTCTCCCCTCCCCCCATGTCCCTGTCTCTCTTTGCTCTCCCCTCCCCCCCATGTCCCTGGTCTCTCTTTGTCTCTCCCTCCCCCCCCATTGTCCCTCGGTGCTCTCTTTGTCTCCCCCCCCCCCCCCCCATGATCCCTGCGTCTCTCCTTTCTCTCTCTCCCCCCCCCCCCCATGTCCCTGGTCTCTCTTCTCTCTCCCCTCCCCCCCCCCCATGTCCCTGGTCTCTCTTTCTTCTCCCTCCCCCCCCATGTCCCTGGTCTCTCTTTTCTCTCTTCCCCTCCCCATGTCCCTGGTCTCTCTTTCTCTCTCCCCTCATGATTACATTAACCCAGATAGCGAGAGGTGGAGATACAGGGAGTACACAGTGGAATGTATTATTTGGTAAGTACCAACAGTTAAGAGAAGTTAAGACAGAAGTAAGGGAGGAGAGGAAGAAAGAGTTGGAGAGGGAGGAAGCAGAGGAGGAGGAGAATGAGGTGAGATAGCATTGAAAGAAGTGGTGAGGAAAGGARGAAGAGGACAATGGGAAACAGAAGAATAAAACAAATAAAGAGGTGTGGGTGGAAAAGTGGTCGGAGARRAAGAGAGAAAAGAAAGGACGAGCGAACCTTGATCTCGGCCTCTGAGAAGTTGTGGACAATGTTCTTTACTTGTCGCCGTAGCGATGAGGTCGACATGGCAACCGTCTGGCTGTCGGGTTCCACGGAAAATCTGACCCACACAGAGAAAGAGAGTGGTTGTAAAACAGTTCATACAACACAAAACAAATAGCAGCCAGGGCAAAGTGTACAGTGAGTTAATACAGAGAGAGAGGAGAGTAGCCGAAGAGAAAAAGAAAAGCAGCAACAGAGAGAGAGAGACATCGAGAGAGAGAGAGACAGCAAGAGAGAGAGAGAGAGAGACAGCAAGAGAGAGAGAGACATCGAGAGACATCGAGAGACATCGAGAGACATCGAGAGAGATCGAGAGAAAGAGAGAGATCGAGAGAGAGAGAGAGAGATCGAGAGAGAGAGAGAGATCGAGACAGACAGCAAGAGAGAGACATCGAGAGAGACGTCGCACTACTGACCATATATACACCGTACACACACTAATTAATAAACACGTCCACCAACAAAAAGACGGCAAAATCTTTGTTTCCTTTATTGACTTTAAAAAAGCATTTGATTCTATTTGGCACGAAGGGCTAT
Organism: Salvelinus sp. IW2-2015; assembly: GCF_002910315.2. Taxonomy (NCBI): domain Eukaryota; kingdom Metazoa; phylum Chordata; class Actinopteri; order Salmoniformes; family Salmonidae; genus Salvelinus; species Salvelinus sp. IW2-2015. The sequence goes on from NC_036845.1 coordinate 882,247, forward strand.
TCTACAAAATTCTCCAAAGTGGGCTTGGTAATAAGGTGCATGACTTAATAAAATGTAAGTACACAGAAAAGTGTGCAATAAAAATCAAAAACCAAAGAACAGAATTCTTTTCACAAAATTGAGGTGTGAGACAAGGCTGCAGTTTGAGTCCAAATCTTTTCAACATTTATATCAATGAATTAGCAGACATGTTGGACCATTCTCCAGCCCCAGGACTCACACTACTTGACACAGAGGTAAAATACCTGCTATATGCTGATGACTTGGTACTTCTATCACCAACCAATGAAGGTCTTCAACAGAACCTTAATATTCTAGAGCAATATTGCCATAATTGGGCCCTGGCAATAAATACAATTTAAAAAAATGAAAATCACGATTTACCCCCCCAAAAAACAGATGTCAGAAACACAAATATAAATTCTCCCTGAACAACACCATAATTGAACACACTAAAAATTACACCTACCTGCATCGGGAAGCTTTAATATGGCAGTGAATGTACTCAAAGAAAAAGCCCGCAGAGCATTGTATGCAATAAAAATGAAATTATTCAAAATCAACATCCCAATTAGAATTTGGACCAAAATATTTGACAGTGTAATCCTACCAATAGCTCTTTACGGAAGTGAGGTTTGGGGGCCAGTCAATAAACTGGACTTTAAAATGTGGGACAACATCCAATTGAAGCCCTACATGCAGAATTCTGTGGGAAAATTCCAGAGAAATACACCAATTCAGAGAAATACACCAATTAAGTCCAGAGAAATACACCAATTAATGCATGTAGGGCAGAATTGGGCCACTTTCCAGTGGTAATGAAAATACAGAAATACAGAATTTAGATGTAGCCAATTTTGGCTACATCTAAATTCAAGTCCAAATTCAAGTCTGCAATTTAAAGCACTTCAAACCCAAGAGCTGAGCCCAGAAACGAGCCCTCTCAGTCAGCTGGTGTTGGACCTAACCAACCAAGCTGACACCAGCACTGCTTCAAAAGAAAGAATTCCAATAAACAAAATCATGAACCAATCAAAGGACTTATATATACAACATTGGAAAAACGAAACAAAATCCCAAAGCCGACTAAATTGCTATCTGACCCCAAACAGAGAATATGAATTGGCTGATTATCTCTACTCTGTCAGAGATACGAAGCAGAGACAGAATCCTTACCAAGTACAGGCTGAGTGACCACCAATTGGCAATAGAGACCGGCAGACATAAAAAGACATGGCTACCCAAAGAGGAGCGTATATTTGGTCACTGCACGACAGGGGAGGTAGAGACAGAGATGCACTTTCTCCATTACTGTGATTAATGAATCTCTTGGTGAGGAATATTTTTCACAGAAATGACTACATTTATTCCAAAATTTTACTTATTAAACACAGAGGAAAAACTAAAATTACTCATGGGCGAAGGAGCAATGGCTCCTCTTGCAGCCAAATATGTATTTGCTTGCAATAGCCTGAGGGACACTGAATAATAACATCTGCATAGTGAGCAGTAACTTACTTATTATTACTATTATTGTTATTGCTATTATTGTTATTACTATTATTATTGTTGTTTATCATTCCAAATAGTAGTGGTATGGTTGGTAATGGTAATGACAGCAGTTTAACTTTTACTGCCTCAGAAACCCGGATCCGGGAGCACCCCCCACCCCCCACACACTGATTAGCATAGATAGCATAGCTTCAGAAGTAGATAGTAGCATCTAAATATCATTAAATCACAAGTCCAAGACACCAGATGAAAGATACAGATCTTGTGAATAAAGCCACCATTTCAGATTTTTAAAATGTTTTAACAGGAAGACAAAATTATGTAAATCTATAGCTAAACACGTTAGCAATATACACCACTATTTAACTCCATGCAAGTTTCTTACTCCTTCAGGTGCTATCACCATTCGGCTTCAACTAAGATATTGATAAGCCAATAACCTTATAAAAAAAAAAAACCCTCAGAATTTTTTTTTTTGAAAAACCAGGTTCCCCCTCCCTGATAACATATTCATGGTATAGGATAGTTTTTGTAAGTAAAAAAGTGATATTTCAGGTAGAAATCACAGTTTACAATTGGCACCGACCATCACAAATCCACTAGAATTACTAGATAGAGCAACGTGTATGACCAATTTACTCCATCATAAACATTTCATAAAAAATAAGACAAAGATAGCAATGGAAAGACCCAGTTCTTGTGATTTCAACCATATTTCAGATTTTTTCTAAGCGTCGTTTCAGCCGAAAAAACATAAATCGATAAAGGTTAGGGCAATACTACATGTTCCAACGTTACGGCAGAGGCATCGATATCCAGCCAAAAGAGCGCTATTAGAAGTAACTCACCCCTGGCGCAAAAGATATTTTTGTTTTTCACTAACGCTGGTCTCAATAAGTTCTTCCGTGACACTCCTGTAACATCATTTTTACAACATACTATACGTTTGTTCGAAAGGTGCATATTTGCCATAACAAACCGTGGTTAACAATGAAAATACCTAGGAAATCTATGCCTCTGAGAAGCGTCTGATACGTCATCTATTCAGAAGTGATCTAGTTTAATTAAAATACAGCTAATATTATCCTACTTGACTACAAAAATACAGGGTTGACAGGACTAATCGAATGACAATTAGGTTATTAATGCAGTCCACGCTGATTTAAACATTTTTGATAAATTATCACTTACCATTTCAATACAAGGTTGCCAATGTTGAAGGCATACCAAACCAAAAATGGCGATATACGTGCGTTTAAAAATATTTCGACAGAAACACGGTTTTAGTTCATATTAAAAGTATTGGCGGTACTTTGAGTTCTGAATTTCCATCATATTCTTGGGCAATTGTATCTTTTCTATGTTATATAACGTCTTTTGGTACGATGGGGAGTATGTCCTTGTCCTTTCGAATGTAGACGCCATTACCGCAACGCCGGACAAGCTCAATGACCTATAACACGCGTGTCCTAAACTTCTCAGAGTGCACGACACAATAAATTCCTCAAGAATCGGCCTACCAACGGATATAAATTCGATAATAAACGGTTTCAAACTTCACTACATTATGCAAGTTCTTTACACTAACAATAACGACTGAAAACATGACCGGAAGGGAAATATTGGCTGGTTAGGAAACAGCTTGTGGAACGAGTAGACAAGGTCGATGGGCCTTCACGGCTTGAAGGCGCACATCTGAGAAGGAGGGCGGTCTTCTGTACATTTTGGTCATTTATAATGGCTGTGAACGTGCCATCGATTTCATTGAAACGTGATGACGTACAGACACAGAGGAAGACGTGAGGACAAGTGTCCGGTTTCTTCATAGCATTCACATGTGGCACCGGGTTATAACACAACGCCACAGCGAGAGTTAGACCAATTCTCGTAGAAATTGAACCCTGTCATGGAAAAAGTCGGGGGCATTGTAGAATTGTTCTGTAGGATCCTTCTCAGGAGCACCTCAAAATTGCCCAACTACCATTATGAACTATAGACTGCACTCTTCTTATCCAATATAACATAAAATCGCATATTTGGTATTTATGCGATCAAAGAAATTGAGTACGAAGGCAAGTTATTATTGGAAAATTGTAACAAAAGAAAGTTAAATCGCTATACAGCTCCTCCTAATTGACTATAATGACGGTTTGGTGGGGTGGTAGTAGTAGTGGTAATGATGAATAGTCGAGATTGTACGTACTTGATGTAATGGTGAAAGGAATGACCGTTATTTAGGTTATAATGAGTTTATCCCCTAATCAGTTTAATTTTTCCGCATTTATATTTTTATATTATTACATTACCATTTGATGCTATACTATTTTGGCAAGCTCCCCCCGTAATGGTCCAGCAAACATGTGTTATTGTCTGACCCAGATTGTTTGGATTAGCCTGCGTCTGTACCGGCTGCTTAAATTTTCGGGGTCCCTGTAGCTATAAAGCCCTCCCACTTGACCCCTTATAGCTTGCAGCCTCTCCTTCACTGTAAGTGGGTAGCTATATATCCTATGTATACTTATGTATTTTGTATTTATGGAATTTTTTGCATGTATCTATATTGTATTATATTTTAATGTATATGATCATTGTTGCTTTGGCAATGATTGAACAGATGTTTTTATGCCAATAAAGCAGCTGAATTTGAATTTGAGAGAGAGAGACAATCGAGAGAGAGAGAGAGAAGAGAGAGAGAGAGACATCGAGAGAGACATCGAGAGAGAGTTAGAGCATCGCGAGAGAGAGAGAGAGAGACATCGAGAGAGAGAGAGACATCGAGAGAGAGAGACATCGAGAGAGCGAGAGAGAGAGAGAGAGAGAAAGAGAGAGAGAGAGAGACATGAGAAGAGAAGAGAGAGAGAGACATCGAGAGAGGAGACATCGAAGAGAGAGAGAGACATCGAGAGAGAGAGAGAGAGACATCGAGAGAGAGAGAGAGAGACATCGAGAAGAGAGAGAGAGAGAGAGAGAGAGAGAGAGACATCGAGAGAAGAGGAGAGAGAGACATCGAGAGAGAGAGAGAGAGAGAGACATCGAGAGAGAGGAGAGAGACATCGAGGAGAGAGAGAGAGAGACATCGAGAGACATCGAGAGAGAGAGAGAGACATCGAGAGAGAGAGAGAGAGACATCGAGAGAGAGAGAGACAATCGAGAAGAGAGAGAGAGGAGAGAGAGACATCGAGGAGAGAGACACGAGAGAGAGAGAGAGCAGTCGAGATGAGAGAGAATCGAAGATAGAGAGAGAGAGACATCGAGAGAGAGAGAGGAGAGACATCGAGAGAAGAGAGAAGAGACATCGAGAGAGAGAGAGAGACAATCGAGAGAGAGAGAGAGACATCGAGAGAGAGAGGAGACATGAGAGAGAGAGAGAGAGAGAGAGAGAGAGAGAGAGAGAGAGAGAGAGAGAAGAGAGACATCGAGAAGAGAGAGAGAGACATCCGAGAGAGAGGAGAGAGACTCGAGAGAGAAAAAAAAAAGGAGAGACATCGAGAGAGAGAGAGAGAGAGAGAGAGAGAGAGACATCGAGAGAGAGAGAGAGAGAGAGAGAGTGAGAGAGAGAGAGAGAGAGAGAGAGAGAGAGAGAGAGAGAGAGAGAGAGAAGAGAAGACATCGAGAGAGAGAGAGAGAGACATCGAGAGACATCGAGAGAGAGAGAGAGAGACACTTTCTCTCACAGTCATGGGGATAAACACCTACCAGGAAGCAATAACCTTTCCCTCCCCACATACCCCACAGAAACAACTATGACAAAGTGAAAAACAAAAATGGATTACAGCTCCTGAGGCTCTGTCGAACACTGGGTCTGTACATAGTCAATGGCAGGCTGAGAGGAGACTCTTTTGGTAGGTACACCTACAGCTCATCCCTTGGCAGCAGCACTGTAGACTACTTCCTCACCGACCTAAACCCAGAGTCTCTCAGAGCCTTCACAGTCAGCCCACTAACACCCTCTCTCAGACCACAGTAAAATCACAGTGTATCTGAGAAGAGCAGAACCCAACCATGAAGCATCATGGCCCAATAAATTACATGGTACTAAACAAGCCTATAGATGGAGTGCAAACAGTACAGACATCTACCAAAAGCAATTAGTAGCCAAAAATACAATCTCTCCTGGACAACTTTTTAGCCTTAACATTCTCCTTCAGCAATGAAGGTGTAAATTTGGCCGTTAGGAACATAAACTTTATATTTGACAAATTAGCCTCCTTGGCTAATCTAAAGAAGCATAAGAGCAAACCAAAAATAACAGAATAATGAAAAATGGTTTGATAATGATTGCAAAAATCTAAGAAAGTCATTGAGAATATATCTAATCAAAAACACAGAAGAACCAGACAACAAAAATATACGCCTTCAATATGGGGAAACACTGAAGCAATACAAACGCACCCTAAGAACAAAAAAGGAACAGCACATTAGAAATCAGCTGGATGGAATTGAGGAATCCATAGAATCAAACCACTTCTGGGAGAATTGGAATAAATTAAACAAACCTCATCATGAGGAGTTGGGCTATCAAAATGGGGATATGTGGAGAAATCCACTTTGCAAACCTTCTAACAGCAATATAACAAAGAGCCAGAACAAAAAGATATACAAGAAAAATTACAAATCCTTGAAATTAGCAGTCAAAGACTATCAGAATCCTGTGGATACCCCAATTACAGAAGAAGAATTTATTGGAAAAAATATGCAATCTCCAACCCAAAAAGGCCTGTGGTGCTGATGGGATTTTAAATGAAATGATCAAATATACAGACCACAAATTCAAATTGGCTATACTCAAAACTCTTCAACATTATCCTCACTGCAGGTATTTTCCCCGATATTTGGAACCAGGGACTGATCACACCAATCTATAAAAATGGAGACAAATTTGACCCAAATAATTACAGAGGAATATGCGTTAACAGCAACTTGGGGAAAATTCTCTGCAGTATTATAAATAGCAGACTACATCATTTCCTTGACGAACACAACGTCCTGAGCAGAAGCCAGATTGATTTCTAAAAAATTATCGTACAACAGACCACATTTACACCCCTCACACTCTAATTGATAAACAAGTTAACCAAAACAAAGGCAAAATCTACTCGTGTTTTGTAGATTTCAAGAAAGCATTTGATTCAATTTGGCACGAAGGTCTTTTAATAAACTAATAGAAAGTGGTATTGGAGGGAAAACATATGATTTTATTAAATCAATGTACACTAAAAACAAATGTGGCGGTTAAATTGGCAACAAGCAAACAGACTTCTTCTCTCAGGGGCGGGGAGTGAAACAGGGCTGCCAATAAGTCCAACATTATTTAACATCTACATGAAATGAATTGGCAAAAACATTAGAAGAATCGACAGCACCTGGTATCACCCTACACAACACTGAAATCAAGTGTCTGCTGTATGCAGATGACCTGGTGCTGCTGTTCTCCACTAAAGAGGGGTTACAGCAACACCTAGATCATCTTCACAGGTTCTGTCAGACTTGGGCTCTGACCGTTAACCTAAAAAAAACAAATATTTAATGATATTCCAAAAAAGGTCCGGAAATAAGGAATGACAAATATAAATTCTATTTGGACACAGTTCTCTATTAGAACACACCAAAAACTACACATATCTAGGACTAAATATCAGCAACACAGGTAGCTTTCACATGGCTGTGAATGAGCTGAGAGACAAAGCAAGAAGAGCATTCTATGCCATTAAAAGGAACATCAAAATTGAAATTCCAATTAGAATCTGGCTCAAAATTTTTCAATCAGTTATAGAACCAATTGCTCTATATGGCAGTGAAGTATGGGGTCCACTCTCTAATAATGAATTTACTAAATGGGACAAACATCCAATTGAAGTATTGCATGCAGAGTTTTGCAAGACTGTATTGCAAGTACAAAGAAAAACTCCAAAATAACGCATGTAGGGCAGAATTGGGCCAATATCCCCTCCTCATTCGAATAGAAAAAAGAGCCATCAAATTTTACAACCATCTAAAAACAAGTGACCCTAAAACATTCCATCACACAGCTCTACAATGTCAAAGAGATGAAACCAGAGAGAGTCCCCTCAGCCAGCTGGTTCTGAGGCTCAGTTCACCAACCCAAAACCAACCCCATAGAGCCTCGGGACAGCCCTCAGAAAATCTGGCCCAACCAAATCATATCACAAAACAAAAAGAAAAATATATAACCTATTGGAAAGACACCACAAAAATCAAAGTAAACTTCAATGCTATTTGGCTCTAAACAGACAGTACATGGTGGCAGACTATCTGACCACTGTGACTGATAGAAAACTGAGGAAAACATTGACTAGGTACAGACTCAGTGAGCACAACAGCAGACAGACAAACCTGGCTGCCCAGGAGGACAGGCTGTGCTCACTCTGCTCCAGGGGAGAGGTAGAGACAGAAGTGCATTTCCTACTACACTGTGACAAATACTCAGACCTAAGAGCATATTTCTTTCCCAAAATTATAATTCAATACAAAGAATTTGAAAACTATAAAAGATGAAGAAAAATTCAAATATTTGTTGGGTGAAAAGGCCAAAATGTGCAGTTTTGGCAGCCAAATATGTGTCCTCCTGCCACAGCCTGAGGGACAGCCAGTGAAAAATGCAAAAGTAATGTTGATAATATTTCCATTTAGCTTAGTTTTGTTTTGTCTTTCGTACCAGGTCATGTGTCTTCTCAGTCATGTTGACACTGGTCTACTACTACTTGTATATGCTTTAATGTATTGTTGTTCTGATTAATATTGTTTGTTGTAGCTGTTATTAATGGTAATCCCATGTCCACTACTACTATTATTATTACTGTTAGTCCCACCATTTATTTATATATAAATATATATATATATTTTGTGTATATATATACATATATATTTTATTTAAATTTTTCGATATGTATACTTTGACAATGTAAGTAATAATAACTTGCCATGTCAATAAAGTCAATTGAATTGAATTGAATTGAGCATCGAGAGAGAGAGAGAGACATCGAGAGAGAGAGAGAGAGAAGAGACATCGAGAGAGAGAGAGAGAGAGAGAGAGATCGAGAGAGAGAGAGAGGAGAGAGAGAGAGAGAGAGAGACATCGAGAGAGAGAGAGGAGACAATCGAGAGGAGAGAGAGAGACATCGAGAGAGAGACATCGAGAGAGAGAGACATCGAGAGAGAGAGACATCGAGGAGAGAGAGACATCGAGAGAGAGAGACATTCGAGAGACCAAGATGAATAGGCAGACATTGCATGAAAGAGAAAAATGAAACCAGCAAGTAATTTTAGTGGACATAGTGCTCCTTTATGTCAACAGAGGCAGCACACACACACACACACACCTGTTACAAAGGAATAGTGTTCTCTCACTTGGTTTCTCTCTTTCCGGCTCCAGTCGTTTACAAAGTGCTCTGTCTCAGCCTGTCTGTCTCTCCTCACAGAGACATTGAGTCCCAAAACCGCAGATTTGGGGTGATAAAAACAATCTGTGGAGTGAGAGATGACAACACTAATCTTACCGGTACGTGTTGAAGGCCCCAAAGAGAAAACCCTGAGCTTCTCCTCACCCAAAACACAACGTAGGCTAGGATATTTAATTGCAATTAGGCAGTGTTTTAGTTTGATTCACTTTCACCATCTGACCCAGTTAATGGTGTCAGATGAGCATGGCCATGGCATGCAGGCTTGAACAGTGTCACTATTTTGACGCCATTGAACTGTTAGTACTCTGAGGACTGTTTAACAATGCTGTGGCATGAATAATTCTAGTGGGTTTCATTCACTTCTCTTTTTGACCTGCACCGTTGGAGCTCGGATCTTAAGAATTTCACTGTGCCCTGCAATTACATCTGCGAGCCTGTGTATGTGACTAATAAACTCATCTAATATGTAGGTACAACATATTCCTATATGATTAGACTGTCTTCTCTGACAGAATTGTTCCAGTGCTGCTGAATAGCCCTCGCACAGTGTGGCCGAGCAGACTAATAAGGAGTGGAAGACGACAGGTTGTACAGTACTAATAGGAGACTAGGTTGCATAACACAGAGAGATAACCATTCCTGAAGTCAGTTTAGAGATTACTGGAGCAACGTTCCAAAGTTCACACAAGGCATCTACCAAGACCAAATGTAGATAAGGGACAAGCTTAGCCCAAATCTCTCACAATTCAACAGGGGTCAGGCCAATTCTATGTAAATTGAGGAAGTGATCTGAAAAATACTCAGAAAAAAAGTGATCTTCTTTTCTTGAAACAGACATATCCTGTGCTGAATTTATATGGCAATGACCTCAACCCTACACATCATAATGTGGAGTACTGCATTAGCTAAACTCCTTATCAACAGTTGAACTTGACGGTACAATAACAAAGCTACAAGACAGGAGACGCCCGGGTGTTGTATGTAGCTATGTTATTGTACTGTCAAGTTCAACTGTTGATAAGGAGCTTAGTTAATGCCATTTAAATATTCAGGACAGCATACAGTGGAATAAGTATCAGAACTTGCTTGGTTTCACTCTGACACTACACATGCAATGTGCATTCAACGGCAGATGCATTATTGGCAATGAAATCCCAACATGCAATACACATGCAACTAGTTAGCTGAAGCCAGACAAACTTAGCTAGTTGGCTGAGTCTAATATAAGCTAGCTAACAAACTATTGAACTAACGTTAGCTAGCAGGCCAAAGTTATTGCGCTACTAGCCCATATTTGTGCTAACGCCAGAAAAAAAATAGGGCGGAGTAACGATGTAGACTGTAACGATCATGACAATGTCAGAGACACTGTGGCCTCTACGCTCGTTCCCACTTGATAGTCGCTAATACAGTCACACACCCTCCTTAGCCAGAGACCCCCACCCAGTTAGCATGCTAATCAGTTATCATCTCTCACAACAGTCTACATAGCGATTCAACACCAACGCAAACATTACAACAGGAAATACTTGAAACTACTACTGCCAAAGAACAACATGGGAAGTGTAACGAACTTGGTTGGCAAACATAGAAGGCTATCCAAACCAGATAAAAGGGGTCACTAACTAATTAGTTAGCTAGCTATAGGCTGGCTAACGTTAGCTATCTGGTACCACCCTCCCAGCTATCAGCTGGAAAACGTTAGCTACTTACCGTTAACTCCCCTTCTCCTTGGCTTTCTCAGTCGCGATCAATTTGAACGTTTTACAATTGTGTTGGGGGTTAAGGGGAAAGCGTGAAAGAGAAACCCGACTAACTAAATATAGGTATTCCTGTCACGACACTGAATGAATCATTGCTATTTACCTAGCTAGGAAGCTGAAGTAGCCGATGGTACAAACAGATGAGATAACGTTGAACGCTGTTGCTAACAGTTCAAGTGGCAACAGAATAGGAGTGGTATTTATGATCTGATCGAGTGATACCACCATCCTTAACATAAAACCGATGGTTATGGAACGTTTACTGCGTCAATATTACTTATAATATTTAATAACTGTTGACAATATTCCATAATTAAGTCTATACTGACCCTGTTGTAGCTCAAATGGTACAAGGAGATGGCGGAACTTCCGGTTCCGTTCCCGACTACAGGAAAGACCGCACCCCTTTGCACGCTCCCATTATTTAATATTTATGAACTGGGCGAGGCTACACAGTCATTATGCATAAAATAGTTTCAATTTGATCTAAAATCTAACCTATTTCATGGTCTGGATGGGAATGTAGCGCTATTTATCACACTTGTAAATAAGCTTTATACTGTAACATAGTGTCAAACTGACCATTGATATTGATTGTTTTGCATGCAGGAACATGTGTAGCCTATGAAAGCACCTCACAGACCTCTATAATTGTACCTGAAGTTGGGTGTTGGTTGAGAATGTGTGGTGTCAGTGTGCGTAGTCAGTTTAATTAAGAAACATTTGAGGACCAAGAGAAATGAAGGGGTGTGGTCAAATGTGTTCAGAATGTATTTTTTTATTTTTTATTTAACAAGGCAAGTCAGTTGAGAACAAATTCCTATTTACAAGGACAGCCTACACCGGCCAAACCTGAATGACGCTGGGCCAATTGTCCGCTGCCCTATGGGACTCCCAATCATGGCCAGTTGTGATGACGCCCCAAGCACTGAGATGCAGTGCCTTAGACTGCTGTGCCACTCGGGAGCCCGAGTGTGTGTTGAGCAATATTCCACATTTGTATTTTGTTAAAGGGTAAATCTGCAGTTGCTACTTACATTTTTTGACATGATATGTACTCATTCATTCTTGAAGAATATAACTTAAAAATGCCAACTGACCTTAGTTGAACTGTAGTAACCCATCAGAACCAAAAACATGAGCTTGTTTTAATCCAAGGTTTGTAAACAAAGTAAATGTAGACAAACACTGTATAGCCTCATAACATGGATAAAACTATAATGTTGATATCATGGATGCTTGAATGATCAGTCCTTGCATCCATAGCTATGTCTATGAATTAGAGAGGGGTTACATTTCTCCAGCCCTCAGATTTTTACAGAAACAGTGGTTGGGAATATGTTTTGTTATTGTTACAACTGCAGATTTCCTCTTAATTTTTTATTTAACCTTTATTTAACGAGGCAAGTCAGTTAAGAACAAATTCTTATTTACAATGACGGCCTACCCGGCCAAACCCGAACGACGCTGGGCCAATTGTGCACCGCCCTATGGGACTCCCAATCACGGCCGTATGTAATTGTGTTAATGTGCTTTGAGTTTATCCTGTTTGAAACAAGCAAACCTATACGTAGCCTGAATCTCTTAATACATTTATTTTATCTTTTTATACCTGACTCCTGACTGTTTCCCAAACGGGCCTAGAAACCGTTGAATAAAAAAATGATAAGATATGAATATACTTTAATAATATAAGCATATTTCAATATTTATATTTCAAAGCATTTATCAAATAAGACAGGATAAAATACTGGCCAACACAACACAAATCACCAAATATATATATTACTAAGGGACAGTAGACAACAAATCATTGAGATTTGTCTGACATTGATTTCAAGAGGGTTAGGCTTGTGTTGTGTGTCGGTGGACATTACTGCAGGCCYACTTCCTAAATTTAGCAGCAAAACCAGCAGCAAATATTGAGCTATAAATAAAATCAGCTCATATAAATCACCTCGTTGTGAATGGAACTATTCCTCTCATCCACATTCTTCACATTCAGATTCACACAGAAGCGTGTTATGTCATCTTATTGTTGCTCTGGTTTCTGCTGGTATGAATAGTAGTCATAAACACCTCTCCATTTTCCCCTGCAGTGAGACTCCCTCCCTGCTGAATGTCCATCAACACGAAGCATCTCTCCTGTCCTCCTCATCCATTTTCCCCTGCAGTGANTCCATTTTCCCCTGCAGTGAGACTCCCTCCCTGCTGAATGTCCATCAACACGAAGCATCTCTCCTGTCCTCCTCATCCATTTTCCCCTGCAGTGAGACTCCCTCCCTGCTGAATGTCCATCAACACGAAGCATCTCTCCTGTCCTCCTCAGGCATGAGTCCCTGTTCATGTGCATATCATTATGAATAGTATGATCACAATAAAAGAGAATCATCTTTCAACAGGCACAATCCCGCAAGCGCTGTGACATCCACAGGCATCAATCACTCACACTTTTCCTTCACATTTGTAGAGCTCTTTTTAMAAAWWCAMTTGGTACAGTCAGACAGTAATGTCCAGAGATCACGTTTCCCAGTTCCTAACCCCATAACCTCAACCTATAACCCTAACCCAACAGGACAGCTCTGAGCCTGGGACATTGTGTGTTTGGGACATGTGCATGTCTGCTGTGGATGGCTATGTATATTGCCCTCAGTAACACTACCGTAGCATATAGCATCCACACAGAGGTAACCTCCAGGCTATTTTACAGAGATGTACAGTATAGCGTCAGAAACCAGCTGAACCATGATAATGCATGGTGGTCAACAGATCAGAGGACCATTATAAGAGCTGCTATACATGTGGGTTACAACTCCTACTTTTATCCACTATCTACACTGAACCAAAATATAAACGCAACATGTAAAGTGTTGGTCCCATGTTTCATGAGCAGAAATAAAAGACATAAAAGCTTATTTATCTCACATTTTGTGAACAATTTTGTTTACATCCCTGTTAGTGAGCATTTATCCTTTGTCACACAACACAATGCCACAGATGTGTCAAGTTTTTAGGGAGTATGCAATTGGCATGCTAACTGCAGGAATGTCCACCAGAGATGTTTCCAGAGAATTGAATGTTCTGAAACAAAGCAAAAAATATCCCAGATTTTCCATTGCCTGTAACGTGGTCTGTGTGTAGCTGGTGTTGAGGAGTCAGGCGCAGGTGTCACATTCTGACCTTAGTTCCTTTTTTATGTCTTTATTTTAGTTTGGCCAGAGCGTGAGTTGGGGTGGGCATTCTATGTTGTTTTTCTATGTTTTGTTCTGTTGTTCTATTTCTAATGTGTTTGGCCTAGTATGGTTCTCAATCAGAGGCAGGTGTCAGTCTTTGTCTCTGATTGGGAGCCATATTTAGGTAGCCTGTTTTCCTTTGTGTTTTGTGGGTGGTTGTTTCCTGTGTCTGTACCATACGGGATTGTTTCGATTTTCGTTTGTTCATTCACTTTGTTATTTTGTATTTTTGAAGTGTTCAGTTTTTATATATTAAAATGGACATTTACCACGCTGCACATTGGTCCGATATCTCTTACTCCTCGTCAGAAGAAGAGGAAAGTCATTACAGAACCACCCACCCACCAAGGACCAAACAGCGTGGTAAACGGCAGCAGCGAGTTCTGGACTCCTGGACATGGGAGGAGATTCTGGACGGAAAGGGACCCTGGGCACAGGCTGGGGAATATCGCCGCCCCAAGGCAGAGCTGGAGGCAGCGAAAGCTGAGCGGCGTTGGTATGAGGAGGCAGCACGGCAGCGCGGCTGGGACGAGAGGCAGCCCCAAAAATTTATTGGG